>NC_028646.1:72645010-72680096 GCF_001406875.1 Solanum pennellii | reverse complement strand
ACGGCCCGTCACGCCTGTGACGGTCCGTCCTGCCATTCCGTTACGAAGTTCAGAGAGTCGATTTTAGTACCCAAATTTCAGAATTCTAAGTATTTTGGAACGAGACCCCCTCGACGGTCCGTCGTGCCCATGACGGTCCGTCGTGGGTTCCGTCGTCTCAGCAAGTTTTTCCAGAAATAAAATCTGCAGCTCAAAACGACTAAACAGGTCGTTACAATAGGATTTGCGACGGATTGCTGGTTCATATTATTTTGCTCATTTCTAATCTCTTAGCGACGAAAAATTACTCAGTCCCAAGTTTAGCAATAATATAGAAACGGATAATATCCGTCGCCACTTGTTAGTGACGGACTGGTCTGTCGTTATACTTATATAGTTCTTTTCTATTTCATATATAATTTCGTCATTTCAAATTAATTTTGGATGAAATTTATGTCACTAATACGTCATAGAATATTATGTTCTTTGAGTGTAACACCCCGTAGCTAAAATAGAAAAATAATTAGTTTTTCAGAAAATCTGCACGTGCAACAGAAGAGACCATCGACGGACCGTAGCCTGACCCACGGTCCGTCCTACACAACCTTCGCTTGGATCAAAGACTCCCAAAAACTCATCCTGGAAAAAATTGGCTAAGTCTTGATCGACTGATGGACCTAAGGTCCGAAGGTTAGACGATGGTCCGTAGTCCGTGACCGTCGATCGAGACCCCCATTCACCCGCTCTCTAACAAGATCTACGAATGACCAGCACGGTCCATAGGTCTAAAATTGGCAGACAGTTATGGGATAATGCAGTTAAGTTAACTTCAAATGGTCATAACTCTTATAAAAAATGTATTAGCATGATCTTCCCACAGATAGATAATTGAATTATCTTTCCATATCCTTCGACCTTGCTAAAATCAGACCTCAGAGTAAAAACTTATGCCCATTTTATTAAATGCCTTCCGAACAGGACCAATCGACGGACCCAATGACAACAACTTTCCCAGGGGTCTTTTTGATCTTTTCCACTTCGTTTAAACCTTAATATGTGTCGTTTTGACCATAAATCGTTAGATTTTAGTAAGTTTAACCCTAGAAACATAACTAAAACACATGTAAGTCAAATCATTAAATCAAAACTTAGAAAATTAGAAGCAAGGGAGGAGAAAAATCTCAAGAACCCTAGTTCAATAATGCAACAAGTTCCAGCAGTTCCAGCCATGAAACTTAAGTATTTTTCCGTGGAATTTGTCACCAGGTATGTGGGATTTCACTAGTGGGTTCCTTTAACCCATTGTGTCCCTAGATTTTTTTGTCATATTCTTGATTCTCTTATCATGATTAAACATACCGTTTCTAGAACTTTGTTAGAACTTTATGAATTTATTAACTATATGTTCCAAAACAGATTATCATGTTATTACTCAGATTAATGCATGAATTTTCAAGCCCTAGCTTTGTATTTATTTAGTTCTTGAATTACACATGCTAGGTCAGATATTTCAGACACTTCAGATATACATGCCTAAGTTATAAATGCGTAATTTCTAGAGTAATTTTTGCATTCTAAGTTTGCATGTTCAGTTTCGAGCTATCTAATATTTACAGAAACTCAGGCATAATTAGTAAATTTACAGTATCCATGGGAGTAGCATATTACCATGTAGGTCTAGGGTTCAGCGTACTCAAACAGTCCCAGAATTACTAGTCAATTAGGTTGTAAGTCCCTTCTATGGGCAATGAGTTTAGTGAGCATGCCATCATGCCTTTATACATTTGGCATGGTATATTGGGTCCTTTGGATAGGGCGTATACATCGGACTCCACATTTAGCTCATGTTGTTTTATTATCGGTTATTAGTAGCTCCCACAGATCAGTCAGAGTCTTTACATTGACTATTTGTTAGTATATTCAGTATTCTATTTCAGGATGTTATAAATTCGTCATTGCATTCAGTTAGCTCAGAATTCAGTTTATCATCTCAGATATTACACTTGCTATTATGCTTGTTCAGTTATGTTTTATTTCAGCTTTACTTTATCCTACATGCTCTGTACCTTTCAAGTACTGATGCTAACGTGTGCTACATCTTCTCGTTATATAGGTTCATATTCTCAGCTTCCAGATCACGCATAGAACGATTTCCAATCTCCACTTCAGTAGACTCAATGTTGAGTCCTCATTCTCCGAGGACAAAAGTCATGATTGCCATTTCAATATTTAGTCATTTAGTTTCAGTTTTTGCTAGATTTAGCTTGGCGGCTTGTCCAAGTATTTCTAGTCAAGTTAAGAGGCTTATTTCAGACATAGTTAGTTTCAACTTAGTATTGAGTTAATAACTTATTTTTATTAAAATCATTGATTTCGTTTATCTCAGTTATAGAATATGATTATTCTCCATTCATTTCAGTTTAAAATTATGATTTAGCTTATGCATCAGTTTATTATGTTTAGCATTATAATGATCATGCCAGCAGGGTTAGCTCGGGATCACTTGTTGTCCTAGGTTCTGTGTCCGCGTCTCGTGGGTTTCACTAAAATATTATGTTTGTAATTCATCGTCAATATTTTTTATAGCAATAATTTTTTTTGATCAATAATTTCATTAATTTAATTTTAATATACATTACTGAAATAAGTTAAATAACATTTACCAAAAATACCTCTAAAATAACAAACATTCATAAAAAATAATTGTTAGACGGTTCAAAATCTATAGAAAGCAAAATCCAAATAACGTATTTTGGAGAAAAACATAAAAAAAAAATCTATCAATTATTCTTAGGAGAACCTTTATTAATAAACTTTCGTAGTATGCATCACATTGAAAACTATCATATTTAGACATCTTTTCCCAAAATATTTCTTCATATTGTTCTTGTAAATATAGGTAAATAGAAAACATTAAAGATTAGTAACAAAATTATATTTAAATGAAAGTGCAGTAACATACAAAACGTTTTAGATTAATTAAATGAACTATATCTTTTTAGCTAACATACATTACATTTAAGCTTAGATTAAAAATCAGTGAAATGATAATTACGTACAACAACACAGTATTCAAGAATACATGCTAGAAGCCTAAAACTTTACATTAGTCCAAACAAACACATGAGAAAACAAGTTAGAAAGTAGATATGGACCTAAACTAAAACTTGATCTGTGATCCCAGAAGGAAAAAGAAAAATATTTTGAGTAATTTATAATATGATAACGATATTTTTGACCCTTTTTTAGTTGTGAAAAAACTAGATAGAAAAACAAACAAAGAAATACACTATAATTGCCACCTCAATGTTCAGAAAATCTTTGATGGATATCAAATGTTTCAGGACCAAACAAATTTAATTCATATAAATGTAAATAAAAAAAAGATCTACCTGATACAATTTATTTCTATTGTCTATAACATGCACTTTATGCCATAACTCCTTTAGAAAAAATTCATAAACAATGAAACATAGCAACAATAAGTTCCAACATGTATCATCTTAACGTAAACTACAAAAATGCATATGCATTTAAGATTATTTTTTAAAGTTTTATTTTGTTTCCCTTTCTCCATTTTCCTTAATCGTTACTAGCATCACCCTCGTGGATGAATTAAATGAGAATATGAATTATAAATGACTATCAACTTCTTGTATTACTTTTTTTCCCTTAATATTCTTTTGTGGAAATTGTCTATCCTCAGACTTAACTTGGTAATTACTTTTGCATCTTATCTAAATTGTAGAAACTGAAATTAATATGATGAAAACCTCATTATTGAAGATAGGCAATAGAGCAATATTCTTCCTACATCCAGTGAAAGTCAAGGATTGACTCGAAGAGAACGACTTGAGCTTTCACAGCTTATTAGAAATGCGAAAGGAAAAATATTTTAATTAAATTTTGACTCCACATGAGTTCACATGATACAAGAAAATAGAAATTAGAACCCAAAAGAAGTATAGCAACAATAATGCATCTAAATCATTACTCAGTAACAAACAATGAACATCCAAGGAAGAAGAAAATGAAACAACAAATGTACAATGACTTAAAATCATGCAAAAGTTACAAAATTTAATTAGGGTTAAGCAAATATTCTAGATAAATTTAACAACTTTTCGTAATAAGTTAATCATATTTCTACTAATTCATAACATTTAGCACCTAAATAATAACCAAAAAAAGATAGTCAAAGTTAACAATCAATGTTTGCAGTGAGCTAAAATTAAACAAAGAAATGATAACTTGAATACTACAAAGAATAAGAAAGGGGTTCACATTGTAAAGAGATGATTAATAAATAAACAGAAGGACTCAAACTATGATTAAAACATTCCAGCTTAAGAAGACAAATAAGTTAGAGTTAACAAATCACAAAAGGATAAATCCCAAGTACACAACAGGTTCACGAATGACGAAACAGTAAACTACGGAAAAAAAAACCAAATAATAATTGGAAAGATAGTTTCCCCTTCTAATGATAAATTGCATGTATATCTTAAGATACGTTTCAAAGTTTTGGACCTACATTGACAATGAGAGCGCTCATCAACACAAGATTTTTCATCATGACCATGCATATGTATGGGCAAATGTAATTCGCTTGGTGATGGATCTCGATCCTTTTCAATAGCCTATAAAAAAGATAAATCACATTTAGATAAAATAATATCTATTGTGTAAGGTGTGTTACGATACAAGTTTATATATAGACAACCTAAATATAATACTTATATAATTTGTGAAATATATACTTAGAAGTTTTCTGCGATATTCTCCGGTTGAGATATAGTCACCCGCGTGAGTCAACCAACAACTTGATGCCCGCCAACACTATGATGCACTCAAAATAACAATTTATCTTTATACAACTAAAGTCACCAGCTTCAGTGTGAACTAAAAAATGGGAAGGGTGGCTTCATAGAGACAATTATAAAATGACAAACACACAGTTGAGGGAATCAAGGATAATGACAATGAATAGCAGAACACACTGGTCTTTGATGGATCTTGTATAAACTCCACCATATTGTACAGAACAAACGTACATATCTTTTTGGACTACTCGAATTGCTTCTATTGATTGCTACTACCCTATATATAAGTTCCAACTTAAAAAACAAGCAAATAACATATTTTGATTGCTTACTATCTTTCACAAATGTTAATTGGTGGCATCTGACTTGAATCAAAGAAATTCAAGTTAAGATAACATCATACTCATGAAAGCCATAAATTACTTGTTTTGGAACAGTTGATTTAATATTGCTTTCATTAAACAAATAAAACCAAATTACATAACAATTGTTGTCATTTTATTTCTTTAAGCTATTAGTGTTTCTATAAAATATATGATAAGAATGCTTTATTTAGAAAGCATTAAAGGAAAGGGTTTCTTTACCTAAAATCCTCATAGAGCTCCTATGGCTGAAATTGTTATTGTGTTCTCCCTAGCTTTTGTTCCTATGTTTCTCGCTAGGGGTGGATGTTGTCGGTTCTCACTATCGCTGCTCGCTGTGTGTAGCTAAAGTTAGTGTCCTTTTTTGCCGTACAGGGAGGCAACATGTAACAGTTCGAAAATCTAAGTTGTGTTCTAGAGCCTAACATAAGTTTCATAAGGTTTAGACACTTTTTTAACGTCTATTTTTATGGATATAAGAGTGTCTAGACACCAAAACGTCTAAGAACGTACGGAAACTAGTTCAAGGATTTAGTAGCTTGCCTTAGCCTATTTGAATACTTTTTATGAGTTGGAAATTTATGAAATTCGGTGGAAGGGTGTCTAACGAGAATTTAAGTTGATTCATAGTCAAGAATTCAGGGTATGAATCCCAAAGGACAAACCTAGGGCCCTTGAGGAGGATCCTTATATGTTGGAGTCAAACACTGCCTGGACATTGTGCACCAATAAAAAAAAATTGACGAGATGTGTTTGGATCGGTGGTGCGTTGATGCCCTCCGTCCACCATCATTTAGACAAATCCCAGAAGGACATGTTATGGAATTTCTATGAACTCATCGACGGATGAGAAACAGGGAAGGGGGCAAGGTCCGTCGACTCACTAACGGACCGTTGGTTCAGGTCTCGTCTGTGAGGGCCTGATTTTCTGCACATTCATGAAATTAGTTGACTTAGTTAGTAATTAGGAGGTAGGGAAAGTCTAATTGACTTAGTTAACACCTCATTAATACTAACAAAACTCTCATAACTCACAAATCCAAACTCTTTTCCTTCTGTCTTCTTTCTTTCTCTAGTGAAGACTCAATTGAAGGCCAAGGTACGGGAGGGTGATAGGGTTTCAATCACCAAGGTTTCTCAATAAACTTACATAAAACAATAATATACGTGTTTTAATTCACTTTCATAACTTTTTGCGCAAAGTGTTCCATCAAATTGATTTCCAAATGTTAAGTTTTCAAGTGATTTTCTTTCAACCTCGATGTTGATGTTATGAATATATTTTTTTTAATTATTTTGAATAACATATACCCTAACTCAATTTTGTTATTACTAGATGGATTGGTCAAGTTTGTACAAGATGACCTATTCCCCTTAACCCTAGGTTGTGATCTTGATGTGAATTACATTGTATTGGTTCAATTGACTTTGTTATTATTGGATTACGTCTAGATAATGTTTTTTCTAATAATTAATGAATTACGTTTAATTGTAGTCCTATCATGCTAGTTCTTGAGAAGTGATCTAGGTTATGAAGTATGATGTGAATTGACCAAAGTATCTTTTCTTAAGTTATGAACTAGTATTGATTTTTTATTTAGTGATTCTTTTATTCTTGCTATCATGTTTGTCATTGAATTATGATGATGTTATTCCCTCATTGGGTAAACTAAGGTTTGATGGTAAGACCTTGACAATTAATTATGAAGGAGACTTGATAAGCCTTTTGATCCCTATCGTTGACTTCATATTGTCGTTAATTGTGATTGAGTTATGATGTTGTATTTGAGTATGCATTTTATTAGGATTGATAGAATGGTATGACATTGAATTAAAAATTTCTTGACTATTATTTTGTGAGGTGTTGGGTTAAGATGTAAATGTTATAAGGATGGTGAATTATTTACCAATGTGTCTTATCATGATATGAGGATGTTAACGTGCTAACCTCATATATATGAAATGTAATGAAAGGACAATACTCATGCAATTCTTATTGCACTATGATAATGATGATGATGTTTATACAAGGGTTAGACCCTATAACCTACATCAAAAAGGGACTCTATCTTAGAATCGATTGTACTAGAGTGAGGAGTGTCCATTCCCACATAGAGAAAGTAGGATCACTAATGTACTCTTGATATTGGAGACTATAATGCATGTAGCATAAAGAGGGTCCCAACTCTATCTCCTACTTCTTGAAGTATGTTTCCTTCAAAGGAATACTAGTTAGTGGATCCACGTTGTTGCTAAGATCATGTTTTGGTACTACCTTTGTAAGTACTCCGCCTTATTTCGATGTAAGGTTCCATCACACCGGATTCCACATTAGCTCATGTGGTCTATGTCGGTTAGGGCAAGATGTTCCAAAGAAGTAAAATGAACTAAAGTATTGAACTCTAACTAAGATGAACTAAGTGGTTTAGCATAGTGTTGATAGGGGTATGAGAGGCTATTTAAACATTGCACTAGTTAGCCTTGAGGGAAGTATTAGGAGGATGTTCTAATGTATGAATATTCTTCTAGTGATACATGATGTGTATATGATGAACTTGCACATTGTTGATGCTATATGTTGAAGGGTGTCACTTATGAATATGTGTTGGTCTATATTGATAAAGTATAATGCTACGTACTCTTTAATTTTATTGTATGAGAAGTAGGATGTTAGTCATGATTCTTGGTGGGTTACTTGATTGAGTAAGTTTATGGGGCTTTGCTTTGTCATTTTCACTTGTTGACTTGAAGGGGTTCATGGGTAGTCGTCTTACTTTAGTTATGTTGAAATGTACTCTTATTCATGCTTATTAATATTATGACTTGGTTATAGAGTTATTTGACTATGTAATCAATTAGATGTGGTGCATAATGATATGACTATACTTGATGTTGTTCTTGTTAGGTACATACCTATGATTTAAATAATATGCCTAAGTTATTTGGTATGGTCTTGTTGAACATGATTAAGTGTTTTCAAAGTAAATTGCATATGTTCATGAAATGTCTATTTCTTAGTATGATTTCAAAGTATGTGTGCATATGGTCTCACACTTTGTACAAGTGGTGTACTAACCCCATTTATCCCTTTTGCCAACATTTTTGGTTCCGGTCGTTGAAGTTCTTGATGAAGACAACCTGAAGAAGGCTTTGATCTCTTGATCAGCCAAGTAGAATAGGTCTTCACTTTTCAAGGGTGATGCCACTATCTACCTAATGGATTTATTTTGAATTTACGACTTCTATGTTTCTTTCTTTTCCATTTAGTATGACATATCTTATAGCCCATGTGAGCCATTCTTACTTTGATGAATGGGTTGCCCAAGTTCTTACACTCTTATTAGATAGTTATGAGATGAGACGACTATTATGACTATGTTACATTTTATATACCATGTGTATGTAGAGGTGTATGTAAACGTCCTTGTAGAAGTAATGATATGTTAAAAGACTATTCGTAGTCCTCAAAGAGGACGACGACTCCGGTTACGTCTTGGGGCTACTCACAGTGTGACACAACTGATGGAGCTATCTTTTTGTTGCTTCTGTAACGGGATGGAGACCACCTTGTCGCCTAATCGCTTCCCGATTGAATCTTCTACCAACGAAGGAGGTTGGTTGGTTGTCTTCGCATATCTTCCTGAGATCACCATTGTTGTTCATTGCTCATTCTTGAGGCTGCAAATACCGGAAAGAAGAACGGAGAAGAAGCCAAACAAGGCTTGGGCGGCAGACATAGAGAGGAGAGGAGGAGAATGAAGAAGTTTAGGGATTTGGTGACTTTTGTATAAAATGGGAAAGCAAGGGTCTTAAATCACGACCATTGATAATTTGGATGAGCGGATCAGCTTGACTCTTTGAGATTGATATATTATCATGGATGGATGAGATTAAATGAGAGTAATGGAAATTGTAAATTGGAATTTCCAACGGAATTAGCGACGGATTCTAAAATACGTCGTTTTCAAATAATATAATTTTTATACAAAAATATATTTTATAGTTTAGCAACCTTTATCGTCAATAATTCCGTCGCCCAATATTAATTAAATTTGTCACCACTACTTTTTTTACTAAATTCTTATGAAAAATTATCAGCCAAATTTTTAAGCCAATATTTAGCGACGGATTATATATTCAGTTGTAAATCTGTTGCTATATTATAAATCAAAATATTATTTGTTAATTTTGCAACAAAATGTTTGTTCCATCGCAAATCATCGTTATATAGTGATGGAATATTGTTCTTCGCTTATATCCGTCGTTAAATACTATTTTTTACTATCGATGACTAAGCAAAGTCCCATAACCTTAGTCAATCATGTAAACTTAACAATACGCATGACAAATGTCCAATTTCAAATAGCATATCATTAATAGTTCATATCATCATACTTTAGTAATAGAGACCAAACACATATTCATAAGTGAAACCAATATTTATATAGTATCATCAATTTGAAATATCATGATATACATATCATGTAACATTATAAGAATATACATATATAAGAACATCCTTCTAAGACTTCCTTCAAAGATAACTAGTGCAATGTTTAGCTAGACGCCCACACCCCTATCTAGACTAAGCTAAACCCCTTAGGTCTTGCTAGTTAGAGTCATTCCCTTAGTTCATTTTACCTTTTTGGGAACATCTTGCCTTAACCGACATAGACCACATGAGCAAATGTGGAATCCGGTGTCATGGAACCCTAAATCGAAGAAAGGGGGAATACTTGGCAAGGTAGTACCATAACATGAACATAGCAACTACGTGGATCCACTAGCTAGTATTCCTATGGGGGCAACATATTTCAAGAACTAGGATATATACTTCGGAACCTCTTTAAGAAACATGCATTATAGACTCCAATCTCAAGAGTACATTAGTGATCCTACCTTTCCTATGTTGGAAGGGACACTCCTCACTGTAATTTACTCGGTGCTAAGCTAGAGTCCCTTTCTGAAATGTCTTTAATGTCTTTATTATTTGTTATAACTTATTGTAGGTAATAGGGTCCAACCTTTTATAAACATCATCATCATCATAACTCAATAAGAATTGCATGAGTATTGAACTTTCATTATAACTCTCACATGTGAGATTTGCAAATTAACATCATAATATCATAGTAAGGCACATAGGTTCTTCATCACAAACCTTATAGAAATACATCCTAAGCATAATCTCACAATCACATAATCAAGATATTTCAAATGAACATCATACAAACCCTATCAACCTTAATATAAGCTATAATTCAATACAACACCATCACATAATCACAAGTAATCATAATTGAAGTATAGAATAGAGAACCCAAGACTTGCTCATTATCTTTCACCATATCATCCTCCAGGTCATACCATCAACTCTCAATTCAATCGATCAATTGATGTAATATAATCACAAAATAATAATCAACATAATAACAAGGCCAACTGAATCATTATACAACAACTCATCACTAGTTCATTCCCTAAAATTAGAGATTTAGGTCAATTTCATAACCTACTTCACTAACTAGGTCAATTACTCAAGAACTATCATGGTAGGACTAAAATTAATATCAATGTATTCATAAATTGGCAGAATAACATAATAGTATAGTAAGTCACACATCAACAAAGACAATTACATCAATAATAGATAGTTAAATTCAAGATCACAACCTAGGGTTAAGGGAATAGGTCATCCTATACACACTAGACCAATACATAAAGACGTAACATAATTGAGTTATACTACATGTAAATATATTAATTATATCAAAGTAAATCATAAACAAATCAAACTGAAAGATCAAGTTCGAGATTGGAAAAGACCCACATGAAAACTCATCCTTTTGAATCAATTTGAAGGAACCCTTTGAGGAAAGAAGTCCCAAAGGTGAAAGGAATCCCATAACTTAATATTTGGTAAAGATTGATGGAGAAATTTTGAGTTTTGAATCCCTATAACCTCCTTGAATTTTACCTTCTATGGTGTTCTTGAACCTGGGAGAGGGAAAGATGAGAGAAGGAGAAGATTTCGGGTTTGGGAATTATGAGGTCTTAGGTTAATTTAATTAGGTTAGGTTCTTTATATAGTTGATTAACAAACCTTATTATACATCCCATAACTCCTAAATAATTATTTTATCACCTAATTAATTAAATTAGTCAAATTTAAAATGTGCAGCAAAACCAGTCCCTCACAGACGACTCCCCATCAGTGCCTCGTTTGTTATTTGATGGACCAAGGGACCCACAGTCTTGTTGGTCTGTCATTTAGTTCAAAGACTTGTTAAATCTCAGACTTGGACAAATAATCTAAGTTTACATCTATGAAGTCCATCGACACCCCATCGATTAAACCACTAGTCATCGACTTGTTCCGTTTGTGGACACTACCTCTTGGCAGCTTTTGCAACAAATGGAAGGGTCCTCCTCAAGGGCCCTTGGTTGGTCCTTGGAGAGTCGTACCCGCACGTTTCAACTATGAATTAAATATAATACATGTTAGACACCGTTCCACAAAAATTCATCATTTTACGACTCCTATAACTTAGTCAAATAGGCAAAGGCACACTATCACCTCATTTAACTAGTTTCTAGATGTCATGGACGTTCCTTGACGTTTTTATTCCCATACATCGTAATTATAATATAATTATTATTTACGACTTCAAAATAGTGTCTAAACCATCTGATACCTAG
This sequence comes from Solanum pennellii, assembly GCF_001406875.1. Lineage (NCBI taxonomy): Eukaryota > Viridiplantae > Streptophyta > Magnoliopsida > Solanales > Solanaceae > Solanum > Solanum pennellii. The sequence goes on along the minus strand of NC_028646.1, from coordinate 72,668,233 downwards.
GTATGGATTGAAAACATGCCTTAGACATTTGGATTATTACATTATTTCACCCTTAGGAATATTCGTCCCCAAATGACACTAAAATTTTGTAAAAGGAATGAATAGACTCAAGACTAGCAGTCCAACAAACAACAATACATTATATCAACAGTTACCACATCAACCATATTATTTTTACACATAGCAGCTCAAAAAATTTAATTACCACAAATAAGGCTCAAAATCAAATTATGAGTAATTTCCTTATGACAACAACATGAGCTCAACATACCATATATGAGTCAATTATGCCAAAACTCAACTTACCAACTTGTCAATATAATTTTATAAATACTCACAATATTAACATGCACAACATACCTCAAAACAAGTAAAATTACAAATATTCAAGTCTATAGGCATAACTTCACTATAAGTCATTGTAACGTGATCAATTCGCAAAACCTCACCAAAAAAAGCAAAAAAATTCAAATGCAATAATTATCTTAATTATTTGTAGGAATAACTAACCATGGTTATCAAATGGATGAGGCTAACGAGTTTTCATGTCGGCCTTGGCCTCCCATGTTGCACCCTCAACTATGTGATTCTTCCATAATACCTTTACGAAAGCCACTTATTTGTTCCTTAACTTCTTTACTTGCCTATAAAGGATTTGAACCGGAACCTCTTCGTAAAAGAGGTTCTCTTGCACACCAAGACCCTCAATAGGAAGAATTAGACTTGGGATCTCCAATACACTTCTTAAGCGTGGAAACATGGAATACCGGATGAACCGAAGATAGTTCACTAGGGAATTTCAATTCTATGCAACCTTACTAACCCTTTGCAAGATTTCATAGGGACCCACATAAAGAGGTGTAAACTTCCCTTTCTTGAAAAATCTCTCCACCCCTTTAATATGCAAAATTTTTAGATACACCTTATCACGCTCTTCAAACTCTAACTCCCTTCTCCTTTGATCGACATAAGAATTTTGCCTATTGTAGGATGTTTGCAAGAGATTCTTTATAATGTGAGCCTTCTCCAAAGTCATATAAATTAAATCGGGACCCAAAAGTGAAGACTCACCTACTTCAAACCATCCAATTGGAGATCTACATCTCCTAACATACAAGGATTTATAAGAAGCCATAACTATTTAGCTTAATGGTAACTATTGTTTTAAGCAAACTCAACCAAAGGCAAGTGCTTATCCCAATTTCCCTTGAAATCAATTATTCAAGATCTAATCATATCATTAAGGGTTTGAATAGTAAGTTCTACTTGACCATACTTTTGAGGATGAAAAGTGGTGCTTAACTTCATCTTTGTACCCAACCCTTTTCGGAATGACCTCCAAAACCTAGATGTGAATTGGGCACCCCCATCAAATATGATGAATAACAGAATACAATGGCGATATACAATCATATCTATGAAGATCCTTCCTAATCCTCTACCGAGTAGGTAGACTTAACGAGAATAAAATGAGTGGATTTCGATAAACTATCGACAACCACCCATATGAATTCATAGTGCTTTTGTTTCCGAGGGAAACCAACAATAAAATCTATATCGATGTCTTCTTACTTCAAAGTAGGGACAAGGGTTTTTTAATGTAAGCCACCCCATTTTTTGTGTTCGGCTTTCACTTGTTGGCAATTATAGACTTTGCAACTAATTCTGCTAAGTCCTTCTTCAAGCCTTCCAACCAAAGCACTTCCCTAAGGTCATGATACATATTTGTAGAACCCAAATGTATGGAGTAACAACACCCATGAGCTTCCTCAAGAATCTGGTTCCTCAAACCATGTACATTAGGAACACAGAACCTTTCTTGTTACATCAAAACACCATCCCCTCTAACGAGAATTACTCGTTAATCATACCAAGAACCGATTTCTTCAAGTCCATCAATGTTTGATCAAGGTGTTGTTTAAACTTCACCTCAACCACCAATGATGACTCGGAGTTATGATGGACCATAAAACCACCATACTGTGAATCATCCAATCTAATACCCAACCTAGCCAACCTATGAACATCATTCACTAGGTCTTTCTTAGCTTCCTCTGAATGAGTACACTACCCATGGTCATACGACTGAGAACATCCTCCTCAACTTTGTCCTTGTCGGGATAGTAGAGAACATTCCTGTTGTAATCCTTCAACAATTCGAATAACCTTCTTTTCGGAGATTCAACTCCTTTTTAGTAATCACATATTGAACAATATTTTGGTCAGTATACAAATCAACATAAACACCATACAAGTAATGCCTCCATATTTTCAAGGCAAGAACCACGACCGCTAACTGAAGATCATGGGTTGGATAATTTCGCTAATGTACCTTATTTTTTCTAGAGGCATAGGCTAGTAATTTCTTATATTTCATAATAACACACCCTAAACCCATGAATTCCTTGGTACCCTCTCGTAAAGTTAACAATGGAGCGTTGGTAAGTCTATCTTTCAAGATTTGGAAGCTTCTTTCACATGCCTCCAACTACTCATATTTCACATTCTTTTGGGTCAAAGTAGTCAAGTGAGATTCAATGAACATAAAACCATAACAAACCCCTTATAATAACTTGCTAGACCCAAAAATCATAATGTCGGTCGGATTCAATGGTCCAGGCAATTTTTTCACTGCCTCGTTTTTCCTTGGGTCAACCTCAACCATCTCACTAGAGATGATATGACAAAGAAATGTTACCGACCTCAACCAAAACTCACATTTGTTGTACTTAGCAAATAATTTGTTAGCCTTAAGAACTTGTAACACCACTCTGAAGTGATCCATGTGTTCACCCTCATTTTTCGAATGTACCAATATGTCATCAATGAAGCAAATAACACATAAATCTAGGTAACATCAGAAAACCCTATTCATGAGATCAATAAATGTCGCTGGGGCATTAGTGAGACTTAAAGAAAATTAGTAAGAACTCATAGTGATCATATCTAGTCTGAAATGCCATTTAGAAAAGTAGCTTGCCTCTAAGAGTTGATCAAACAAGTTGTCAATCCGAGGAAGAGGATACTTGTTGTTAATAGTGAATTTAATGAGTTTGTGATAATCAATGCACATTCTAAGGGACCCATCCATTCTTTTTTTTTAAAAAACAAAACCGGAGCACCCCATGGAGAAATACTAGGTCTAATGAAGCCTTTGTATCGTAAATCTTTGAGTTCAGCGTTCAACTCTTTCAATTCGTCCGGAGCCATCCGATAAGGAGTAATTGAAATAGGGTTGGTATCCCGTAGCAAGTCAATACAAAAATCAATTTCCAATTCGGAAGGGATCTCGGGAAGATCATTAGGAAAGACCTCTAGAAATTCCCTTACTACGGGGATTAACTCAATGGGAGGATTGTCGGAGTATAAAATCTTTGACTCATACAATGTGATATCAGCACCCTTTATATATTATCTTACAAGCTTTCAAACACGAAATGATACGACCTCTACAAATAGAATTGCGCCCCTTCAACTCTAATACACGTTCATTTGGAAAGTTAAACTTCACCACCCCAAAATGACATAAAATCTACTATTGGGCAACATTATAGGACAGTTTCTATACACCCTTTTTTCAATAACCAATAACCTATAGAAATAGTTACCATGAAGTGTTCATTTAGAATATCGGGTAAATATCAAACTTTCTAGGCATCAAGGGAGTAAAAAAAATATAATGGAGCATCCGGATCAAGTAAAGCATACACTTCAAAATAGAAGAGTTGTAACATAATGGTCACCACATTTGGAGAAATCTCTTATTCACCCCTTTAACAAACTGCATAAAAGAGATTTCTTTTGGGAGCATCAACACTCAAAACACTAGCTTGCCTGCTGCCTTTGTCTTGACCCTTGACATTAGGTCAATACCTTACCTTGTGGCCACTTTTTCAACACCGAATAAGGCAATCATTATAATACTCTTGCAACACGTTCCACAAGTTGGCTTCTTGCTTGGTGAGCTAGTACCTCTACCCTTCTAAGACTTAGGTTAAACACCCTAGAATCACGAGCCTTGGGAAATTTTGTAGGAACTTGATTATAAGACCTCTTCTTAAACCTAGGATTGTCCTTAATATCAAGCCTACTCCTTGAATAACTACCATCAAAAGACTTTTCCCTCTTCGCATCTCTACTCTTTCTCTTAGCCCTTGTCTCTTATAGTTGTTGAGCATGAACCATGAGATGAGAAATGTTCATATTGTCATGTAGCATAGACGAATGAAATTCTTTCTTCAAGTCATCCCACATTCGCGTCTCAAACTGACTCATTTCATCTCTAGGATCGGAAACCAAAGAAGTAGAATACTTTAACAATTTGGTGAATTTCAAAGATTCTTCAAGTCCACTCATTAATCTTTGAAGAAGGTGGATGAAGTCCACCACTTTGGCTCCCCCTTCTCCGTAGGAAAGAACCTCTCAGGAAATGGGACAATCTCCTTGTAGGAAGCCCTGATTTCACCCTCCGTCAAAGGATAAGTATTTTCCGGAGAATGGTTATCATTAGCAACTTCTTCAAGAAATGGGACTTGATAGTCTTTGGAAGGAGCTTCTGCATTGGCAATGTCTTAATCAAGTCTTCGAGCGGCGGTTCTTCGAGAATTTATTACCTATAATCACAATAAAAGTATTATATGCTAAGAGCACATACAATCAAGACTCTAGAGGCACGATATTGGATTTTCAGAAAAGAAGTATTTCCTAAGTATCTTATAGTTTCATATTCATAAGTGTGGCTCACTTCACAATTTGGAATAAGAATTTACATAGACGTGATTAAGTGAGATATCGACTCAAAAGATATTCTACCTCATGCTATGATACAAAGTTTTTCACATCCGGGGAGCACCCCCTAGACGTAACCGACGTCATTGTCCTCTTTGATGATTAAGACTAGCCTCTTAGCTTACATCATTGCATTCAAAGGTCAAAAAAGCGGAAATTTTAAAAGTTTTCTACATCTATCTTGAGGTTTATATTGACCTATACCATACACATAATATAGTCATATCGAGTATACAAAGATTCTTTGTATATGAAGATTACTTAGTCTTCTAATTTTATTGATCATATATATTTATGATATAACATAGTCATAGAATAGGATGTCTCATTTAACAACTATCTAAACACGAGTATAACAATTGAGCATATCCCATAAAACAATACAATAAGAGACACATATAAGCTATACAATAATTAGTACTCAAATGAAAAGGAATGAACTTAAAGTCTTATGACTAGACCATCATCATAAGCTTGTTAGTGACATTACCCTCGGAAAGTGAGGACGTACCCAACTTGGATGAGTGAGAATTCCAAGTCTTCCTTCAGAGTCGTCTTAATAGCCCATCAATGACCGGGACCTAAAATGGATTTGAAAAAGTAAGTAAATGGGGTTGGTGCACCACTTGTCCTAAGTATGAGACCACATGCACACACATCATAAAATTATGCTTAAAAGGGACATTTCATTAAAGTATGCAATGTACTTTGATAAACCTTATGCACATTCAAGAAGACCATACTAATCAATAAAACATATTCATTAAGTCAAGAGCATGTATGTAACAACACCAACAATACTAAGTCTAGTAAAGCCCACATGCATATCCACATGATTTGAACACCTATTAAGACAACCTTATTATCAAACTATAACATCAACAAGAATTAATAAGAGTTCATTAAAACATAACAAAAGCAAAAGCATTACCCGTGAACCTTAATTAAATTTAGTAGTTCAATGACTAAGCAAAGCCCCAATGTCCAATTTTACAAAACATACCATTAATAGTAGATATCATCATACTTTAGCAATAGTGACCAAACACATATTCTTAAGTGAAACAAATCATTATATAGTATCATCAATGTGCAAGATAAACATATATATATCATGTAGCATATACATATATAAGAACATCCTCCGAAGACTTCCCTCAAGAATAACTAGTGCAATGTTTAGTTATAGTCACATACCCCTATCTAGACTAAGCTAAACCCCTTATGTCATCCTAGTTAGAGTTAATTCCTTTAGTTCATTTTACCTTTTTGGAAACATCTTTCCTTAAACGACATAGACCACAAGAGGTAATGTGGAATCCGGTGTCATGGAAGCCTATACCGAAGAAAGGCGGACTACTTGCCAAGGTAGTACCAAAAAATGAACATAGCAACTACGTGGATCCACTAGTTAGTATTCCTATTGGGGCAACATAGTTCAATAACTAGGATATATTGTTGCGATCCTATTTATGCTACATGCATTACAGTCTCTAATCTAATGAGTATATTAGTGATCCTACCTTTCCTATGTGGTAAGGGACACTTGTCACACTATTTCACTAGGTGCTAAGCTAGAGTCCCTTTTGTAATATCTTTTATACTTTAATTAATCATTATAGCTTAATGTAGGTCATAGGGTCTATACCTTATATAATCATCATTATCATAGCTCAATAATAATTGCATGAGAACACCTTTCATTACAACCCTCGCATGTGAGATTAGCAGATTAACATCATCATATCATAGTAAGGCACAAACGTACTTCGTCACAGATCTTATATCAATACATCTTAAGCATAAACTCACAATCACATAATAAAAACATTTCAATTATACATCTTGCCAACCCCATCAACCTTCATATAAGGTATACTTCATTAACACAGCATCACTTCATCACAACTAACCATAATTTATGTAAAGAATAAAGATCCCAACTCAATCTGCTTAACCATGCGATCATCAAGGTCTTACCATCAACCCTCATTAATGGTAGGACTACGATTCATCTCAAACTATTAATAAATTTGCACAATAACATCATAGTATAGTAATTCGCACATCAACAAAGACAATTTTATAATTACTAGATAGTTCGATTCAAGATAAGAACCTAGGGTTAAGGGTAATAGGTCATCCTCTGCAAACTAGAACAATCCATCAAGAGATAACATAATTGAGTTATAATAAATGTTAATATATTAATAATATTAAAAGTAAATAATAAAAAATCACATCAAAAGATTAATTTTTAGATTGGAAAAGACCCACACGAAAAATCATCCATTGAAATCAATTTGAAGGAACCCATAAGGGAAAGAAATCCCAAAGGTGAAAGGAATCCCACACAATAATATTTGATTAACATTGATGAAGAAACTTTGAGTTTTGGAGACCTATAACCTCATTAAATTTGACCTTCTATGGTGTTCTTCATCTTGGGCGAGAGAAAGAATAGAGAAGGAGGAGAATTTGGGTTTGGGAATTATGAGGGCTTAGGTTAATTTAATTTGGTTAGGGTCTTTATATAGGTCGTTAATAAACTTAATTACACCTCCCTTAACCTCTAACTAAGTAACTAACCACCTAATTAATTAAATTAATCAAACTTAAAACGTGCGGCGAAATTCGTCCCTCACAAACAACCCCCTATTGACGCCTCGTGTGTCAATAAACGGACCAACGGGCAACCGTCCTGTTAATCCGTAGTATAGCTCAGATACTTGGTAAATATCAGACTTGACCAAAAAAATCAAAGATTCCATCTATGGAGTCCATCCATTCCTTGTCGATTGGACCAAAAAAATCAAAGTCTCCTCAAGGGCCCTCTTTTTGTCCTTCGGGATTTGTACTCGAATATTTAGACTATGAATTAACTATAATAAATGTTAGACACTCTTCCACAAAAATTCATCATTTTCCAACTCCTAAAACTTACTCAAATAGGCTAAGGCACAATAGGACCTCATTAAACTAGTTTCCGGATGTCATGGACGTTCCTTGACGTTTTAATTCCCTAGCTTATTGAATGACATATATTAATTATTTATGACTTTAAAACAGTTGTAAGCGTTCTAACACTTAGGGTAGGCTATAGAACATGCCTTAGACATTTGGAGTATTACACTTCTCACGTATCATATTTGGAGTATACAAGGACTTCTAGATTATTGAAGTTTACATAGACTTCTCGTTTAGACAATATAACCAATATCCATAAGCAATAGTCTAATACTTTGTCTCACATTAAACCATCTAAAGAGAATTACATCATTTGGATCTTTTACAAGTACATTATGCCGCATATAGGCTTAAATTGTTTCAAGAATAGGGAAAGAAATAAGTGTCTTTACACAAAAGCAATACTACTAAGGTAGAACAAATGGCACCATCCTCGAACATTGAGGAGATCCCAACAGCTTAGGGGAAAAATGTAACACTTCTTTAAAAGTGGCCTAGAATCTTTTTAATGGCGGAACCTACAATGTTTGGTAAAATGGAAGAAATATGAGTAATTACAAACCGCATGTATTAAGTAAGATTCCTATGCATAATATCATCAATGTTGGTCTAAAGGCACTATTTAATCAAAACCATGCATAATATAAAATAACTCAACATGCAAATATTTGTAACATCATAAGTCAACCCAACATTATGTAAACCCAGCACATAAGCAACATAAAGCAATACATGTGCAATACCAAGAATAGAACCCTATAATAGTGTCCAAGACTAAGTATCACATTAAGTCACTCACTTCATACATATGACATAACCTTATACTTCATCATAACTTGCTTGATTCATAAACATATATATCATGACATACTGTCACATCCGAAGAGCACCCCCAAGATGCGACCGGAGTCGTCTTCCTCTCAGTGGACTTAGACAAGCCCTTAGCATTTCATAACATATCATGTGTTAAAATTGCGGAAAATTAAAAAATTATTACGTATACTAAGTGAAGTATAATTAGACTTATCGGTTATCATATTGAATTTTCCTTTTTAGATACATGATCAACATACATACGATGTTATTGAAACATTCTCACATAAAAACCATCTAAGAATACGAGTCTTGGGCTTAGTGGATAAAAAGTCTATATGTCATATAATCCTTAATACAATAGAATCCAAATGATTAAAGGGATTAAAGAGTATATCTTAAAACTACTAATGTCTTCATAGATGGAATAATGAAAAGATAGAATCCCCGAATATAAGGACCTACCAACACTTACAGAAAGGATTCTAAGATTTTTTAATAAACTTTCTTAACCTTCAATAGTCGGACCCTAAAACATAGTAATATAAAGTAAGGGGTTAGTATGCCACATGTACTAAGTATGGGTATATGAACATAAAACATTTAAAGTCATGCATTAAAAGGACCATTTCTTTAGAAAGCATCCTAAGCCATTTGAAAGCCTTAAATGCACATACAGTAGAGTATATTTCAGATAAGGATCAAAGCAACATCAAACATGAACATAACAAAAGACATATTCTTATAGAGTCATATTAGCATTTCATATTTAATAATTCATATCAGCATAAATGCAACATGCTTACCAAATAATCCCGTCCCAAGCCTACAAGTGCAATGATAATGAGAAGCCCCATAGCCCAATATAATCAAGTAAAAAAGATAGGAGACCTAAAAAATACCTTGTTTCATACGACTTGTAACATAAGTAGTCATCACCTCAAATAGAAATATAGACCAACAACTTGCTCATCGACATAACCAATATCATATAATAGATCGTAGGTATCATACATTTCATGTCATCATATCACATAACAACAATCTCCTAAGACTTCGGTAAAAGTAAACTTGTACACTGTGTAGGTAGTGTCCCATACACCTACCTATAATAAGTAAACTTCTCAAGTCACCTTAGTCGATGTCTATTTACTTGTCTTTCAATTTACTTGAGGGATCAGTCACCTTGACCGACATTAGACCATGTGAGTAAACATCGAATCTGATGCCACGAAACCCCACACCGAAAGAAGATTGTCTACTTTCTAAATTAGGACCTAACATGAACATATCATTGTAGGTCGATCCCTAGATAGTATTCCTATAGAGGCAACATAGTTCAAGAACTACGAGATATATGAGAGAGCCGTAGTTCTTCATTACATAGAAGCCTCTATATCATGAGAGTCATTGTAAACCTACCTTCCAATTAGGGAAGGGACACCTCTCATATATATCTCATTAGTGCTAAGGTAATGTCCCTTTTTGAATAACCTTTAAGTCATCATTTCTCATAAAACTTATAATAGTCTATTGGATATGAACTCCTCATCTGAACATGATCATAAGATCTTCAGGTTTAGATGAGAAATTCCTTTAGCCACAACATTCATTTGTAAAATTAACATATCATAATCTTAATGTGTAATACATACAAGATAAACAGCATCAACCTACATTATCATATCCTTACACTGACCTCACATTCAAAATATTCATAGGCCATCATAAATTCATGGAAACATCATACATACTTCAATTGTATAACAACATAAATTATAGGCCAACATAAACATAATGGAGTAATCATGACTTTAGAGGACTTAGTTAAATTATTCCAAGAATCTTCATCAAGAACCTGCACTCAATTCATAACAATCATCAAATAATATACTTAAATACTGAACAACATAACCAATCCCAAAAAATCTAGTCATACACAAGACCAATTCGTAGTTAGGGTTGGGGGAAATTGCTCATTTAAGAGTTCATTCAAGCTATAGTTCCAATCCCAACAATTCCATGTCATTTAGAAATAAATATGACATAGTCGAATCCATTATTTAGAGAAGGATCATGCTTCACACTAAAACCCAACATTACATATCAATTACCCAACAAATACATACTTACCTAACCATAGAAAATCATAGATTTTCATCATTAGTCATAAATTTTTAGTTTGGAAGAAACCTACTTGTAGATTGAAAACCCTAGGAATTCGAATTGTTAGAAATCGTCTTTGAAAGAATCTCTTGGGGAAAGAAATCCCAATAGTTAAGAACCTATACCTTTTTGAGGATTAATTCAAGAACTTTGAATAAATATCTTGGAGTTTTCGTCTTCTTCCTCAAGCTTTTCTTATTCTTCAATGGACTTTCAATAGAGAGAGTTTTTGAGAAAGGTGACAGGAATTTGTAAATTTTGATTTAATTGTGTAAAAGTTGTCTAAAAATGACCTAAGGCAATTTCAAACTCGTCCCCTAATTTATCCAAACGACCCCTCACTTAATTTGGTCTTTTTGTGAAGTTAAATTGACTTAAAAACAATCATGGCGAAGTGGCTGCGCGTCAGGGGGCTAATTTCACATTTATTTTTTAAGATCCAAGTTGAGTTAGTGGACCTCGTGGAGACCCCGCGTCATGAGGTTACTTTTTTCCTATCTCGTTTTGTATGCACGAAGTGTGTCTTGTTCCACATCATGGCTGTCGCAAGATTCTTTTTCATCTTGTTTCCAAGGTTTGTGTCCTCCTTAAGGACCCTTCGGGCGATCGTTGGGGAGTCATTATTGGACGTTCGGACCCTTTATACTATATTTTACCTAATTAAAGTCATTATATGTTTTGAAATTCATTTAACACTCACAAACCTTCACCAAACATAGGGATGTCTACAAGTTCAAATTAGCTAGTTTCAGGACTTCAAAGTCTTTCTTTGTCGTTTTGGCTCGAACCTTTCCCAATTGAATTTATTACATTAATATAGGTCTAGAAACATCATTTAGATCATTTATAAATAGGTGAAGCTCTAATCAAAGTCATGGAACTCACGGAGTGCTACATTATCCCCCCTTAGGAACACTTGTCCACGAATAGACACTTAAATCTTTTGGAGGGTAAGAATAGACTCAAAACTAGAAGCTCAACAAATCAACAACATCTAATCATAAATAAGTCACTGCTCATAGGAGTATTTCACAATTTCATTCAACATAGACAACAACATTACACTTAGCAACTTAATTCATGTTGAACACCATATAAGAGCTCATCATTTCATAACACATAATGAGGAACTACCTTCTCAAAATCAACATGAGGTCAACATACATCAAACAGTTACCATGCGATCATTCTTCACAAGAGAACAACAAAACAACAAAATCTCATGAAGATAACATGCACACACATTTCAAATAAGTGAAAGAATAGAGTATGAGGGCGTTCTCTAAAAAGTTAAGTTGGTACAACTTTTACAAAAACATGAACCTATTTAGAGAAAGGAATCAATTTCATAACAGTCATTAATTTCTTTGTTAAGAGGAATGTTTAAACTCAATAAGTAAAAAGATACGGGTAGCGGGACTTAATCTCCGCTTTGGCCTCCCATGTTGCACCCTAAACAAGATGGTTCCTCCATAGAACTTTTACAGAGGAAACCTCTTTATTCCTCAACTTCTTGACTTGGCGGTAGAGGATCTCAACCGCAACTTCTTCATTGGAGAGGTTTTTATCCACCCCTAAATCTTTAATAGGTAGAATAGACACTGGGTCACCTATGCATTTCTTGAGCATAGAACATGAAACACTGGTGAACCAAACCTGGTTCACTAGGTAGCTTAAGCTGAAAGGCAACCATTCCCACACATTGTAAAATCTCATAAGGACCAACATACCGGGGACTTAACTTTCCTTTTAAATCGATTCTCATTACCCCTTTCATAGGTAAAATCTTCAAATAGACGTGATCACTTATTTCAAACTCAAGATCTCTTATCCTATTGTTTACATAAGACTTTTGCGGACAAAAGGTTGTCTTCAATCTATCTCTTATCACCCGAACTATCGCTAAAGCCTCATAAATAATCTAGGGAACAAGGAGTCCGGACTCAAAATCCTCAAACTATCCATCTAGAGACGTTCATATTCTACCATAAAGAGCTTCAAAAGGTGCCATAGACATGCTCGAATGGTAACTATTTTTGTAGGAGAACTCAATCAATGGTAGGTGATCATCCCAACATCCCTTAAAATCAATAACACATTCTCTTAATATATCTTGTGTGGTTTGAATGGTACGTTCCGCTTGACAATACGTTTGATGATGAAAAGTGGTGCTAAGTTTAACTTGAGTACCTAAACCCTTTTCAAAAACATTCCAAAAATGAGAAGTGAATTGGGCCCCTCTATCAGAAATGATGGACAATGAAATCTCATGAAGACTTACAATTTTTTTAATGTATATTCTTGCATAATCTTCATCCATATATGTAGACTTAACAGGGATAAAGTGGACAGACTTGGTCAACCTATCCACAATAACACATATTGAATTAATTTGCCTCCGGGTTCGAGGCAACCCAATAAAAACCTCCATATTGAGGTCTTCCCACTTCCAAGTAGGAACATCCATGATTTGGGTTAAACCACCCTATTTTAGATGCTCAACTTTGTCTTGTTGGCAATATGCACACTTAGTAACAAACTTTGCTATGTCCCTCTTTAAACCATCCCACCAATAGACCTCTCAAAGGTCATGATACATTTTGGTGGCACCTGGATGTATTTGATAAAAGTAACCATGGATTTCTTCTAGAATTTTATTTCTGAAATCCTCAATATATGTTAAAGATAAAATTCCTTGGTATCGAAGAACACCATCCCCCCTTTGTGAGAATGACACATTAAGATTACTAAGTACCGATTCCTTAAACTCCATCAATATAGGATCAAGATGTTGCTTAGATTTCACCTCCATCACTAATTATGACTCAGAGCTATAATGGACAATGAAACAACCATTTGGAGAATCTTCTAACCGCACACTAAGAGAGTCAACCTTTGAACATCTTTCACTAGTTTTTTCTTCTCTTCTTCTACATGAGACACACTACCCATAGTCATAAAACTTAAAGCATCCGCAACCACGTTGGCCTTTCCGGGGTGGTATAGGACACTCATCTCATAATCCTTCAAAAGATCTTACCATCTTCTCTTTCAAAGATTCAAATCCTTTGGCGTAAACACATATTGAAGACTTTTATGGTCAGTAAACACATCAACGTGCACAATATACAGGTGATGTCTCCATAATATAAAGGCAAAAACTAAGTCCACTAACTGAAGGCATGAGTTGGATAATTCTTCCTATGAACTTTGAGTTGCCTAGAGGCATAACATATCACTTTCCATACTGCATGAGGAAGCATCCCAAGGCCACTCGGGAAGCATCACAATTCACAACAAAAGCCTTCATTACCCTCCGGTAAAGTAAACACCAAAGCACACATAAGCTTATCTTTAAAATCTTTACAACCTTTTTCACAAGCTTCTGACAAATGAAAACTCACCTTCTTTTGTCTCAAGGCTGTCAATGGAAAAACAATAGATGAAAATCCATCAACAAACCTCCTATAGTACCCAACTAGACCTAAGAATCTTCATATATCGGTAGGAGTCAAAGGTCTCGAAAATTTCTAACCACATCCATCTTATTTGGATCAACCTCTACACCATCACAAGAGATAACATGGCTAACAAAAGCAACTGACCTAAAAAAAAATTTCACTTACTAAATTTGGCATAAAGTTAGCATTCTTTGAGGACTTTCAAGGCCAACCTCGAGTGACTCTTAAGCTCATTTTCATTTTTGGAATATATCAAAATATCATCAATGAACATAATCACAAATGAGAAGGTAATATCGGAAAAATCAATTCATTAGCTCTATAAACGCCTTCGGGACTTTTGTTAACCTAAAAGTCATCAATAGAAATTCATATTGACCATATCTAGTTCGGAAAGATGTTCTGGGAATGTCTTTTTCTCTAACCCTAAGTTAGTGATATCCTAAAATTAAGTCTATCCTGGAAAAGTTGCTTAAACCTTGGAGTCAATCAAATAGATCATCAATACGAGAGAGAGGATAGTTGTTCTTTATGGTGACTTTATTGAGTTGACGATAATCAATGCATATCCTAAGGGAACCATCCTTCTTCTTCACAAACAAGACGGAAGCACCCCATAGAGAAATACTACGTTAAATGAAACCCTTGTCTAGAAAATCCTTGAGTTAGAGCTTCAACTCTTTCAATTCGTAACAAGTGAATGCCAAAGTCAAATTCCCATTCGGGAGGAACTCCAGGAAGTTCATCAGGAAAGACCTTTGAAAATTCCATAACTACAGGGATTGACTCAATAGGAGTTTCACATTCTAGATTTTTAACCCTCACCACATGGTATATACAACACTTTGCTATCATCTTACAAGGCGTGAAGCAAGAAATAATTTGACCCCTTGGCATAGAATTTCCCCCTTCCACTATAAAATGGGTTCATTTGAAAATTGAAACTTCACTACCCTTGTTCTAGAATCTATGGAAGCAAAACAAGAATTAAGCCAATCCATACAGAAAATAATGTAAAAATCAAACATGTTCAGTTCTACCAAATCAACATGAGTAACTCTATTGGGCAACATTACAAGACATTTCATATAGACTCTTTTTTCAATAACCAAGTCAATCATTGGAGTACAAACCAAAGAAGTTTAAATCAAAACAACGGGAAGTATATCAAACTTTTTAAGAACCAAAAGTTGTAAAAAAAGAAAGGGTAACACTTGGGTCAAGAAAAGCATAAACATTAATAGAGAAGACATGTAACATACCAGTCACTATATCAAGAGAGGTCTCTTGGTCACCCCTAGACTTGAGTGAAGAAAAATGGTTCCTTTTTGAATCTTCAGGGTGAGGGACACTTGATTAGATTTTGATATTACCCTTTCCTTGACTCTTCACACTTGGATAAGTTTTCACCATATGGACACTTTTTCACGACCATAGCAACTATTCATTCCAATAAGGCATTCACACACATGTTTCTTACAACACTTTCAACAAGTTGGTCATTGTCTTGGTGAATCAACACTTCTCCCCTTTTGATATTTTAAGTTAGACACACATTCATTGTGAGTCCTGGAGGAATTTCAAGGATCTTGGTTTGAAAACCTCTTATCCATCTTAGACTTGTCTTGATGTAAAGCTCACTCTTTAAAGAACAACTTTCAAAACATCTTACCTTCTTATGTTCTCTATTCCTCTTACTTAGACCACTCTCCTCTACTTGTTATACATGAACCATCAACCTAGAAAGATCCATGTTGTCATGTTGCATATTCGGAGCAATTTATTCTTCAAACTCTTTGGATACACCCGTTACATAACGACTCATTTCATCATAATCATTTGAAACCAAAGAGGAAGCATATTTTTGTAGCTTATTGGACTTTAAGGAGTATTCCTTAACACTCATACCTTTATGACGAAGCTTGATGAACTCCTCTAACTTAGCTTCCCTTTGCTCCCTTCGGAAGAACCTATCAAGAAAACCCTTTTTAAAGATCTCCCAAGTCATGGGACCACATGTTACATCCCGACTATCCTTCTATTGATTGTACCGTTTGTGAGCCAGGTCCTTGAGTTGATGGGCAGCAAGCTAAGACTTTTCAGTAGTACTCACCCCCATGACAAAAAAATGTTATAGACCTTATCAAGGATGTCTTGGGGGTCATCATCAGCCTTGGATCCAAAGAACATGGGAGAATTCATCCTCGTAAAATTTCTCAAAAGAGTAACCATATAACTAGTATGTTGGTCCTCTCAAATTTCAACCACTCGTTTATCTTGTGCCGTAATGGCTTGACCCAGAATGTGATGGCTTGGGCCTTTGTAGAATGGTTGCCCTATTTTCACCATTCGTCATAGACAGAGGATTGACCGTAACCCAATCATTTACAGTAGCTTGCACTTGAGCAGGGACTTGATTACCTTGGGGAATGGCTCCCACATTCGCAATCTCTTCTCCTACTCTTCTCGCGGTTGTCCTTCCTGTGTTCATCGCCTATAACCACAAGAAAGGGATTATATGCTAACAAACACATAGCGTCAAAACCTTATAGGCACGACATAGTATTACCAAGAACAAAGAATTTTTTTTAGCATCACATATCATTTCATCCATGTTGTGGTGCTTCACAACCATTAACTAGACACTATATAGATGTTGTTTACTGAGACATCGACCCAAAGTTATTTAACCTGATGCTCTGATACCAAGTTTGTCACATCAGGGGAGCTTTCTCAGATGCGAGCGGCATCGTCGTCCTCTCAGAGAACTCAGAGAAGACCTTAGCATTCATCATAACATATCATATCTTAAAAATCATAGAAAATTAAAAACTTTTACTTATACTAAGTGAATTATACTTAGATTTCTCTCTTATTATATATTAAGCCTTACTTTGGATTCTCTTTGAGAAGCATGATCAACATACATACGATAGTCTAAAAACTGTCTCACATAAAATCATCTACGATTACAAGTCTTGGGCTTACACAATGCAAAGTCAATGTCATATAGGCCTTAATTCAATAGAATCCAAATGATAAAAGGGAATAAAGAGTATATTTAAATCTACTAAAGACTTCCCATCTAGAATAATGAAAAGATAGAATCCCCGAATATGAGGAGCTACCAACACTTGGAGAAAGGATACCAAGCTTCTTCAATCGACATTCTCAACCTTCAACTTTCGGACCCTACATTGTAGTTATATAAAGTAAGGGGTTAGTACTCCACATGTACAAAGTATGGGTATATGCGTATAAAAAATATAATGTCATGCAAAAAAAAGACCATTTCTTTAGAAAGCATGGTAAGCCATTTGAAAGACATCGATGCGCATACAACATAGGCTATACAAGATAAAGATCAGAACAATATTAAATGTGTTCATAACCAAAGACATTTTCTCATAGATTCATATTAGCATTTAATATTTAATAGTTCGAATCAAAATAACATGCAACATGCATACCAAATGATCCCATCCCAATCCTACAAGTGCATTCATCATGTGAAGCCCCATAACCCCACATAATCAAGTAAACATGATAGGAGACCATAAAGCATACCTCGAATTGTACAACATGTAACATAAGTAGTCATCACCTCAATATCGTAACATAAACTAACAACATGCTCATCGACATAACCAATATCATATGAGAGTAGGATCATATATTGTTGATATCATACATTTAATGTAGTCATATAACATAAGAACAATCTCCAAGGTAGAATCCCATACCCGTACCTATACTAAGTAAACACCGCAAGTAAGAGTTGTGCAATATCTAGGCAGAGTCCCATACCTATACCTATACTATGTAAACTCCTCAAGTCACCCTATTCGCTGTACATTTACATGTATTTACTTTTACTTGAAGGAACAATTGCCTTAACAAAAATTAGACTATGTGAGCTAAACATGAAATCCGGTGTCATGAAACCCCACATCGAAAAAAGGTGGTCTACTTACAAAAGTAGGACCTAACATGAACATAACATTCTAGGGGAATCTAATAGCTAGTATTCCTATGGAAGCAACATAGTTGAAGAACTAGGATATATATTATAGACCCGTAGTTCCACATAACATGGCAGTCTCTATCTGATGAGAGTCACTATGAACCTACCTTCGATCTAGGGAAGGGAAAACTCTCATATCTAGTTCATCGATGCAAAGGTAAAGTACCTTTTTGCTATTTTAGGCTAAACTTATGTGGTATTCTCGTAGGGCGAAATTGGTGTAGTTCTTTGAACATGCTAGAGTGAATTCCCTAGGTCTTCGTAGACCATTATGTAAAGTCCTTGATTTGTTATATTTGTCTCCTAAATAGCTGAACTAAAAAATGACCACATAGTAAAAGTTTATTGAGTTAGAAAGGTTCTTACCTAGGATCGCTTGAGGAACACATGGGTGTGTATTGAAAAGGTTTTATGGGCGGTCTCTTCATGTCTTACCTAGGTGAGTCTTAGGATAACCTTAGGTAGAGGGACTCAATTTCTAAATGGATTACTTAATTATTGTGTTCTTACCTCATATGAAAATATTGACTTGAAGATGTTTCTTATACTTTTTTCTGAGATTTTTAGCAAAAATACCATGAAAAACATATTTCAACTAAAGTGTCCGCTTTTGCATGGTTTTAATGCATATTCACCATACTTAATACATTAATTTGGTTAATTTCATAAGTTTCTCTATGTCTACAAATGTATGTGGTGGCAAGTGAGGATTCGTAATGTTGAAAATCCCTAAGTAGATTCCTCTCAAGATTGGTATGTTCTCATATATTCGAGGACATAGACTATAATTCTAGTTTCTTTTCATTTAAGATTTCGTATTAGACTAGTAGTTTCAAGTATGTATAAGGGTTTTGATCCTAATTTGATATTCGGAATGTTCGACTCTATGATGGCTTATGATGAAATTTAGTTTTCTTACATTTATATAAGTGATTCCTTATTGACTTTATTTGTGAAAACTTTTAAATTTCATATAACTTTTTCATACTTATGTAATAACTGAATTTTAAGAGGCTTGTATAAGAAATTCGAGAGGTCAATTTGGGGTGCTTATGGCTCGTAACAAGACAAAGTAATTGTATTAAAATAAAAAAAAGTTTTTAACATTGATGGTGTTTCATGAGAAAATAAACAATTAAAAAGGAGATCGTAATAATTTACTACAATTAAGAAGAATAGTAGTTAACTAATGAAATAGTTAACACGTAAAGTGGAACAAGATCATAGAGAAGGAGAAGTCCATGAATACCAAAGTAAGTGAAATAAAATAAAGACCTGATCACATGAATAAACCAAAGGCACCAAAGTACATACATAAAGATGAATCTTGTATGATTGGAACACATAATTAATTAAGTGAAAATAGGTAAATAAATGAGTTAAGGAAGTCACCTTTGAACAACTAGAACAACAAAATTAAATCTTGAAGATAGCGATCAATTTTCATAATTCATGATAAGAAACCCATATATAACCCAAGAAAAATAAACTTAAAAATAAGAGAAGTTATAATACTCTAAAACCCCAAGACCTATTCTAGAGCATCACATAAGTGTCTAAGGTTTTTTCGACTGTATTAAAGTCAAAAATAATGTTTTTAGCCATTTAGGAATTATTAGAGTCAATACATCAATAAACGTCAATGACATACGGAGACAAGTGAAAGAGAGGCTTGTGTGCCTTAGCCTATTTCACGGGTTTTTAGGACTAGGAATATGATGAAATTTTGTGGAATGGTGTTAAAAATGTATTAGAATATGTTTAGGGTCGAAACATCTGGTTACGATCACCAAGGACAAACTTAAGGGTCCTTGAGGAGGACCCTTCCATTTTGGCCAAAAAGTTTTCACTAGACATTGTCTATCTACGCCTGCCATCGACGGGGCGTAGGCTGGACGATGGGGCGTTAATACATTTGTGGATGGACACTTAGCCATTTTTCAAAAATGGACAAAATGAAAAGTCTCTGAACTTGTCTATTGATGTGCTGGGACGTTGGGGGCATGGGCGTCGACTAAGCTACAGATCGTAGGTTGAGGTCTCGTAGGTCAAGTATCTAAGTTCACTATTAAGTTTAAGTTGGTTCAATTAATTAGTTAGAGGTTTAACTAGGGGTTAATGGATGGTTAATTATGTTGTTTAAATGACTATATAAACTACCCTAAGCCGAAATCAAGCTTAACACCCCACAATTCCCATATAAAAATAGCTTTATCTTCTCTCTACATTCTCTCTCTCAAAGAAACACCATATAAAACAAAGGTCTAAGGGTTCTAGGGCTTCAAGAAGGTCATTTTTCTCCATAAATCGTCAAAGATTAACAAGGTATGGGAACCTTTAACCTTTGGGATTCCATACCCCAAAGGGTTCTACAAAAATTGGTTTCAAAAAGAGGAATTCTATATAGGTATCCTTCTAATCCAAAATTGATCTTTCGAATTGTATTGTTCTTGATTTCTAATGACTATTATGATTATATAATCATGTATTATTGTTCAATTATGGTATTTATTGATGTTTAACCTAGTATGTGGAATTTATCATGAATGTTCCAAATACCCTAACCCTAGGTTATGAACTCATGTTGAATTGATAGCAATGATGCCATTGACTTAGTTATTGTGGTAATTAATATTGAATGATGTTACTACACGTATTGATTGATGAAATTAAATTTTTAGGGTAAGACCAACGATGATGGCTTTTAAAGGAGAATTTGTATGACATTGTGATCTTAAACCTTTACTTCAATTGAGATGGCTTGCACTTGGTGATGTAAATTGAAGCATATTTTGTAATTGTCTTAGTTAGGTGTTGATATGATTATTTAAGTGAAATGTCTTTATTATTTGAAGGTGTGAGATCATGTTTAAGATGTAATGATATAAGGTTGGTTATGAATTGCCTATGTGCCTTATTATGGCATGATGATAATAATGTGTTGATCTCATATATGAGGATTGTATTGAAAGGATATTCTCATGAAATTTCTAATGAGCTAATGACTCTGACTATAGAAGAGGTTAGTCTTTTATGACCTAATATAAGGTATTATTGTTAAAAGATGATCAAAAATCATTTAAAAAGGGACTCTAGCTTAGCACCGAGTGAACTAGTAGTGAGGAGAGTCCTTTCCCATGTAGGAAAGGTAGGTTCTGTATTGTACTCATGACATTGGAGACTATAATGCAATATGCATAAAGAGGATCCCAAGTATATCTCCTAGATCTTGAACTAGGTTGCCCCCATAGGATTATTAGCTAGTGGATCAACCTAGAATACTAGGTTCATGTATTGGTACTACCTTGGCAAGTAGTCCACCTTCTTACGGTGTAGAGTTTTACTACACCACATTTCACATTTAGCTCTTGTTGTCTATGTCGGTTAAGCGAAGTGGTTCCGAAAATAAAAGAAAGCAATAAAAAGAACACTAACTAGGGTGACTTAAGGGTTTGACTTATTCTAGGTAGGGGTGTGGGACTCTACCTATATATTGCACTAGTTAACCTTGAGAGAAGTTTATGTTTTACAAAGTAAATGTTATGCATATTTTAACTTTACATATTGATGATCATGTATGTAGTTAATTTCATGTATGAACATGCTAATGGTCTATATTGCTATATATGATTATGATTACTTTTAATGCTATGTTATGTGAATTTATACAATACTTGTTTTCCTTTGTTTAATTTACTTGGTTGAGTAAGGTTGTGGGGCTTTACTTGGTCGTTGCACTTGTAGACACGATGGTGGGTTATGAGTAGAGGTCTTGCATATGTTGTTATATTATTAAGTCTTCTACAAAGATTATGCTATAATAGGATTTTGTAGTTGTTTTGGTTATGTACTCAAATATTCTATTACACATGTTGATTTGGATATACTTGATGATGATGGTCTTGTATTGTATATGACTTTGTCTTAAGGAATATGTGATTATCATATTATATGGGTTGATGGTTGTACATGAGTCTTTTTAAAGTAACATTGCATGGTTTTCATCAAATTTCCCTTTTAGCATGATTTCAAATATTTTATGTGCATGTTTCCATACCTAGTACAAGCGTGTACTAACCCATATTTCTATTTTCTACAATTATGTAGGTTCCGACAATTGATATTTTAGAGGGCCATTAGAAGATAACTTGGACTCTCATTCTCTAATGTGGTTTATATCGGTTAGGGCATGATTTTCCCGAAAAGTAAAATGAACTAAAGGATTGAACTCTAACTAAGAGGACCTAAGGGGTTTAACTTAGTATAGGTAGGGTATGGTACTCTACCTAAAGAACACACTAGTTAGTATTGAGGGAATTCTTAGGAGGATTTTCATATTTATGAATATGCTTATATTGGTACATATTATGTATATGATGAACTTGCACATTGTCATATATGTAGATAGGTGTCCCTTATGAATATATGTTGGTCTATATTGTTGAAGTATGATGCTATATACTCTTAAATGTTATGTTATGAGAGGTAGGATGTTATTTATTATTCTTGTAGAGTTACTTGATTGAGTAAGGTGATGGGCCTTTGCTTGGTCATTGCACTTGTTGAATTGATAGGGGTTCATGGGTTATTGTCTTGATTTAGTTATGTTGAAATGTACTCTTATTCATGCTTGTTACTATGATGGATTGATGATAAAGTTATTTGGCTATGTAATCAACTATATGTTGTGCATATTGACTTGACTAGACTTGATCTTGTTGTTCTTGTGATGTACATGCCTATGACCTAATGAACATGTCACGACCCAAAACCGAGCCGCGACTGGCACCCACATTTACCCTCCTATGTGAGCGAACCGACCAATCTAAACCTTAACATTTCAATTTAATATCAACATAAAGCAATGCGGAAGACTTAAACTCATTAATAAAAGACAATTCAATAACTTCTAAAATTCAACATCTATTATTTCCCCAAAATCTGGAAGTCATCACCACAAGAACATCTATGATCAAATTACTAAACTAAGAGTATTCTAAGAAG
>NC_028646.1:72638454-72639653 GCF_001406875.1 Solanum pennellii | reverse complement strand
AAAACCGGAGCACCCCAAGGAGATGCACTTGGTCTAATGAAGCCTTTGCTCAATAACTCTTGATGTTGGGCTTTTAACTCTCTTCACTCCGCAGGAGCCATTCTATAAGGGGGTATAGAAATGGGGCGAGTACCCGGTTCAAGATCAATACAGAAGTCAATATCCCTATCTGGTGGCATACCAGGAAGATCCTCACGGAACACATCCAGAAACTCACGGACCACCGAAACCGACTCAATCGAAAGTACTTGGGTAGTATCATCCTTGAGATGTGCCAAGAAAGCTAAACACCCTTTACTAACCATTTTCTTAGCACGAAGAAAGGAGATGATACGCACCGGATTGGAAGTGTAGTCACCCTCCCACACTAACGGATCTGTCCCAGGCTTGGCTAACGTCACTGTTTTAGCATTACAATCCAAGATCGCAAATTGCGGAGAAAGCCAAGTCTACACGAGGGTTGCTAACCATAAAAGTCACCAGACAAGACCTATATACCTTTTCGATGTCGATGCCATGTTGAAGTCGTCTGGCTTCACTCCCTCCACCTCTATCACGAAATCTACCACTTCTTGGAAGGATTTCGCTGTAGCCGCTACCTGTAAGGCTGAAATCCGCAAATCTGACCTCAACCCTTTCACAAAACGGCGAATCCGCTCTTGTGAACTGAAGCAAAGCTGAGTGGCATACCTAGATAATGCACGGAACTTAGCCTCATACGCAGTGACTGTCATCCTGCCTTGCTCTAGGCTCAAGAACTCATCCCTCTTCCTATCCCTCAAGGTTCGGGGGATATACTTCTCCATAAATAAGCTAGAGAATGACGCCCAAGTCATGGGTGGTGCCTCTGTTGGTTGACACTCAACATGTGACCGCCACCACATTTTGGCGTTCCCTTGAAACATATAAGTCACAAACTCCACACCAAACTGTTCTACTAAACCCATTTTATGTAGTAACTCATGACAATCAACCAGAAAGTCGTAGGCATCCTCAGATTCAGCACCATTAAAGACTGGAGGTTTCAATTTCAAGAACTTACTGAAAAGTTCATGCTGATCGCTTGTCATTATAGGCCATGTAGTCAAACAAGGAAATGTGCCTATTCCCAATGGCACATCCATGCGGGGAGCCGCAGCAGTTGCCTGTTGTACTTCCGGAAACGGAGGTGTTGGTGCAGAAACCACTGGAGGTGCCTG
>NC_028646.1:72551790-72635405 GCF_001406875.1 Solanum pennellii | reverse complement strand
TTTCAGAAGTCTAAGTCTTTTGGAACGAGACACCCTCGACGGCCCGTCGTGTCCATGACGGTCCGTCGTGGGTTCCGTCGACTCACACAGTTTTTCCAGAAATAAAATCTGCTGCTCAAAACGACTAAACAGGTCGTTACAGAACATGTCCTGTTGATTGGTATGGTCTTGTTCAACATGAATAAGTGTTTTAAAAAGTAAATTGCATATATTTATGAAATGTCCCTTTTCTTAGCATGATTTAAGAGTATGTGTGCATATGGTCTTATACTTAGTACAAATAGTATATTAACCCCATTGCTTCATTTCTCCAACATTTTAGGTTCCAATCATTGAAGTTCTTTTGAAGACGACTTAGAGAAGGCTTATATCTCTTGATCATCCAACTAGGATAGGTCCTTACTTTATGAGGGCGATGCCACTATCTAGGTAATGGAGTTGTTTTATGTTTAAGACTTCTATGTTTCTTTCTTTTCCATTTATTATGAACAATGTATAGCCTATGTGAGGGATTCTTAATTTGATGTACGGGTTATCCCAATGTTCATACACTGTTATTAGATGGTTATGAGATGAGACATTATTACACATATTTTATATTTTATATACTTATGTGCAACAAAAGTACAAGAATAAGCAATCTGTCTTACGAATCATCTATGTATACTCGATATATATACACTATGTGTATGTAGAGTTCTATGTAAGCACCCGAGTAGAAGTAATGAAAAGTTCTAAATTTTCTGCTAAATTTGACCTATGAATGTAATCAAGTGAGCCAAAAGACTAGTCTTAGTCCTCAAAGAGGACGCCGACGCCGGTTACATCTTGGGGCTATTCGCAGATGTGACATAAACCTCACAATATATATGTATATGAATATTTTAATATTTTCTGCAATTTAGCCGATGATATGTTATGACGAATGCTGAGAGGTTTGTCTTAGTCCTCTCCCAGGGTGATGACATTGGTTACGCCTAGGGGGTGCTCCCCGGATGTCACAAACTTTCTATCAGAGCTAAGTTAAATATCCTTAGGATTGATGTCTGACTAAACCACGTCTACGTATATTCTTATTCATAATATTAAGTGCGCCACATTTATGATGACAGACTATATGATGCTTAGGAAAATCCTAATCTTCTTGTGTTCCTATGTCATGGCTTAGAATTTTACTTTATGCGTTCTTTTCACCTGACCGATTATTGAGGTTATAAGTATTAATACTCGAACGGAAGCTGCACAAAGGGCTTACGAAGGGATTGCTAACGTGGGGGTTCATGACAACCAAGCTCCTGTACAAGACAATCAAGTCCCTCTACTTGAGCTAGTTCCTATGGGTGATCAAGTTCCGGTTTTTCCTCCTCCGATGACCGATGGAGAGATATGCGCAGATTATCTCAATATGTCCCAAGCCATGAATTCAAATGATAAGGTTGTCACATCTCAAGTCAAAGATATTATAAACTATGTGAATCGGGAAGTTTTACCCCGTACGCCTCAACATGCTAACACTATGGCTTATCGTTTGAGAGACTTTACTAGGATGAACCCTCATATGTTCTTTGAGTCAAAAGCGGATAAAGACCATCTAGGTTTCCTAGATGTGGTCTGTAGGATCCTACTTTTTATGGGTGTGACTATCAGTGAAAAGGCCGAGTTTGTAACATATCAACTAAAAGATGTTGCGAAAACTTGGTACACCCAATGGAGGGATAATAGTGTGCTAAATGGTTGTACGGTGACTTGTGAGATTTTTAATAGGGTCTTCCTTGATCAATTCTTCCCTAGATAGTTGAGGGAAGCTAAGATGGAAGAATTCATAAACCTTCATCAAGGTGGAATGAGTTTACTTGATTAGTCCTTGAAGTTTACAAAATTGTCTATGTATGCTCCATCCTTGGTGTCTAACCCAAGTGATGCGATAAGTCGTTTTCTATTGGAATGTCCGATGACTTCGTGGAAGAATGTCGTTCTGGTATGCTTCATGATAATATGAATATCTGTCATTTAATGATTCATGCTCAACAAGTGTTAGAAAGTATATTAAGAAGGAAGAATAGAGAGTCCAAGAGGGAAAGGTCTAATGAATGTGGTTCTTCAAAGGGGAGGTTGGAAATTCAAGATAAGACTAGGTTTATGAAGAGGATATCCAATCAAGTCCCTTCTAAATTTCTCAAGGCTTGTGATGATAGGGTATCTAACCCTAAGTATGAAAAGGTAAGAGGTACAAGTTCATCATGCAAGAAGCCTACTTGTGGAAAGTGCGGCATAAGACATATGGGTGAATACCTAGTTGGGATAAGAATTGCTTTGGGGATGGTAAAAGTGGTCACAAAGTTAGAGATTTCCCTAATGTGAAGGGGAAAGACAAGGAAAGTGGGTAAGCAAGTGGTTCTAATGTTGATTCTACAAGAAAAAATAGCTTTTATGCTCTCCCCTCTAGGAATGAATAGGAGAGTTCTCCCGATATGGTTACCAATATGTTACAAGTATTATCTTTAAATAATCATACTTTACTTTATGCGGGTTCTAGCTTCTTATTTGTTAGTACTTTGGTAGCTAGAAAGTTTTATAATTTGTCTGATATCTTGAATGAACCTTTTATGGTGACTACCCCGGTAGGTTATTCGGTGGTTGCAAAAAGAATATATAGAAATTATCATGTAATATTTTCCAATAGAGTTACCCATTGTGAGTTAGTAGAACTTTATATGGTTGATTTTGATGTCATTTTGGGAATGGATTGGTTGCACTCTTGTTTTGCTTCCAATGATTGTAACACAAGATTGGTCAGTTTTAGTTTTCCTAATGAAACTGTCTTAGAGTTGATGGGGGGAAGTTCTATTCCAAGAGGTGGTATCATTTCTTGTCTAAAGGCTTTTAAGATGATCTCTAAAGGGTGTTTATACCATATTGTAAGAGTCAAAGATTTTGACTCTTAAACTCCTCCCGTTGAGTTAGTTCCCGTATTGAGGGAATTTCCTAAGGTCATTCCTAATGATCTTCTCATAATTCCTCCCTAATAGGAAATTTATCTATGTATTGATTTGCTTCAGGATAAAAATCTCATTTCTTGGCTCGGAACGAAATGAAAGATTTCACCACACCATTATAGTCCTACGACAACACTAATTCTGGACGACACTTATAAATTGTTGCCTAAAGTAGTTTTGGGAACACTTTTAAAGCATAGCAGAAATTTTTATATTTTAGCAACACATCAAAATTGTACTCTTTATTGGTATAAGCTACACTTTATATTTTTTTTTAGAATATGATATAATTGACAACATCTATTACATATATGACCACACTTCTAAAATGTCCAATTTTTATAATTGAAAAAAAAACTTATAAGTGTTGCCTTAAATTTAATAACCAAAACGTTTAATTTTTTCACTCTCCCTCCAATTATTTTCAGCTCTCCCGCCCATTTTTATTGGCCAAAAACAAAAATTAATAAATCATAAAACATTTAACTTTAGACTCTTTCCTCTTTTACATGACTTTCCTCCTTCAGCTTTGATTTGTTAAGGAGTCGAAGAACCAAGGTGAAGGAGCTGAAGAACATATGTGAAGAGAGATGAAGAATAACTTCTTTGTTCCAATACAGATTGTGAGAAAAATAGGATGACGAGTAAAAGTTGACCAAGAACTGAGCTGAAGAGCTCAAGTTGTTTTCTCCAATGATTTCTTCAAGAGTAAGTACGACTCTTTTCTGATACCTATTTCGTCAAGAGTTATTACGCAAACATGTCTTTTTTTTAGCTGAAGTGTTTGGTTTTTTGTTTTTTGATTAGAACGAATGAATACTATTGGGTTGTTGGAAAAAAGATGAACTCAAGCTACACTTTTCTCTCAAGTTTCTCACTTAATAACTCGATTTCAAAAAGATTTTGTTGGAGTAGGTTTTATCAGGTAAGAAATTTCATTCTGAAAGTATAAATTTTCGCTTTAGGGATTGAATATTCTTGTTTTTTTATATGATTTTTGGGAGTATGAATTGTAATTTAGCTTCATTAGTTTATATTTGGGATTGTAGCTCATATATTAGCCTCCCTATATAAACATCATTTTTAACTGTTGGGGTTTGAAAAAAAAGGTAGGATTTATTTGAGCAAAAACCTTTAGAGAAGCTGAAGAAAATAGTTAAAATATATCTATATACTCATATTCAAGGCAAGGAGAGTCAAGTGTCGATAAGAGTATGACATTTTCTAATTCGTTTCGCATAGCAGTTTTTCCAAGATATGTTCGAGTCCAAGATTCTGCCCGGATTTCTCATCCGTAGTTAGTATTCAAGATTCTTGGTGAAGATCGTTTCCATGCTCATCCCGTTCCAGTAGACTGCCTGAAGAAAGGTAATGTTGTTTTCCTTATAGTTTCCAGTGCATATTAACTCTACCCTCCACTTACTCCACTTGTGTGATTATGTTATGTATGTTGTTGTATACCCTAACCTCACTCGTGGGGTTACACTAATTTTTTTTTACTGCTGTAGTAACAGTAGTGCACATAGTTGAATATCACAATCTACACATTGAAGAGAACCACTAGGTTTTGATTTGTTGTGTTACGTAATTAGTAATACATCACAATCTGCACATTGAGATGATCTTTTTTCTTTGGTCAAATATAAATATTTGTCAATCTTCAAGTGGGGGTTGTTGGTTTTAAACAAATATTTTTCCCTTGCTTGGCCACAAATGATTCTGTAAATAGCTGACAGTAAATAGGTGACTTTGTGGTCCTTCCTTTGCTTTTCATGTTAATTTCTTCAGATACATAAGATTTTCCTTGTTCTTATTCTTATTGTTGGTACTGTTGCTTGTCAATATTTAAGATCTTTCTTGCTATACTAGGTAGATCTTGAAATTTGTGATAGTGCTGCCTGTTTTCTTGGTTAATAGTTATGTTTGTGATGCAATCAACTAATTTATTAGCTTCTCTAAATGTATGCACTATCTTTATTTGAATTGTCGCCATAATCATATACATCTCATCTAAATTAACAATTTAACTCCAAGGTACCCTCCACTCTCGTTGAATCCTGTTCTTGAGACTTGGCTAGTTAATCCTAAAAATGGCCTTTGTGATCCCACACCTCTTGCAGTAACTTAGTTCTTTCCAAGCTGTGATTCATCTTCCATATTTGTCATGTTGCCTATGCTTTATGTTGCTGCATATACTAGATCTCCTTTTCTTCCTATTATACAAAATCCATAAGATTCTCACCTCGGTTGCCTTTGGTAGCGTCATCCGTATTACACTTTACCCAACTATCCCCTGGTGTAGAAAACTTTACTATTAGTAAAGATTTGGTTTATACTGCTGAATTAAATAAAACATCCCTGTCCAATGGTAAGGAATAGCTTATAACAATGAATATTTGGTTCTTATGAAGTGAGAAGAGAACTCCTTAGCAAAGAGGGAGGGTATTCAAGGATAAAATCTCAGCCAAATTTACCTTAGAGCATAAGCATGACCCAATTGACAAATCATTCATTTGTAATGCAACACTGAATGCTTCCTCATACTTGTGCTCCCCTAACCGTCTAGATATCTCTTTGGTTTGATTTGGAGGTGTCTCAATATATTCATGTAGCAATGATCCATTATTCATGTGGTTGAGTGGATATGTTGATTGGGAATTTGCTCTAGAAACTGCAAGAGCAAGCAGCAGTCTCTGACTATAAGCAAACTCTCCGCTCAATGTGTCATTGCCTATCCTTAATTGATGGCATCTATCTGAGATTGCTAATCTTGAATGCATAGACTCAAATTATTATTGTGCAGTAAATGTGTGGTCAGCAATGCCTTTCTGAAATATTTAATTTAGTTGCTTACACATTGCCTTGAATTACATCTCGAAGGCAGGAATCACTTAGACTTCCAACGTAGATTTCAGTGTTTCTTATAGAGTTTGCTTGCCAGAGGTTTGAAATTGTGCTTGAATTTTTCGAGCTACAGTAGCTTCATGTTTGGAGTTTAATGCTATCTCTAGTTGGTTCACTGCCTTGTTACCAACTATTTTATGGAAAATAACATTAAGACAATGTTATTATTTTGAGAATATCTAGTCAGAATACTTCATATATCTGAAGCAATCTGATCTCCCTCTCGCTCTCTATTAATTCCTCTGCTGCACCAGCAGTTCAAGGTTTTACATTTTAAGCACCACCACTTGTTTTTATTGGATGTGGTGTTAGCTTTTCGAAACAAGTTGTTGATACGTTGGATTTGATATTTAGTAGTTCCAGTTCTACTCCCAGTTCTTGCCCTTCTGTAGGAGTAGTAGACAAAGATGGTGAGCCACATTTGAGTTGAGGAAAAAACTTGTAAATCTAGGGAATAATTCTGACCATGACTTGAAGTATTAACCTGAGACCTCTTTGGAACTTAATATTTATCTTGAATGTGATGCTTAGGGTGGTAGCAGGGGATCCATGGTCTTGATTCACTTTTCTACAATAGGTACATATATGACAGTCATTTAATTGTTTGTGTTAAAATGGCTTCTTTTGGACGACCAAAATGATCATGGATATGAGATGCTAAGAGAAGAGCATTTGTCTAGGATATTTGTAGATTGTCTGGTAATGGAGAAAAGATGAAATTTGGTATAGAGAATAGGACAAAGACTAGGATGGTTATTTCAAATAGTAAGATACATATATTGGGATCATTTTTGAACATTAAGATTTCAAGAGATTTACTTTGTAGTTTCATTATGGGGTCTCCTGCTATTAAGGTTTGTTCCAAGCTTAGAGTTGTTACTGCCGGGCGGAGATGCTTTCATTTTTCTTTATTGATATATAGGATGTTTAAGCATCAAATTATGATTTTGTTTTAAATTATAGGAGAATCCTGAGACTTTTACCAAGTTATATCTTTTTCAATATGAAAACTTTAAGTATTGATTGATTATATGTATACGAGCTGATGGACATATACTTGTTGTTTCTGTTGGTGTCCTGGTTATAGCTCTGTGTTATATTATATATGTTTATGTTGTATGATTATTTGTACTTGTAATGTTCTTTGTTTTACTATAATATGATTATTTTAATAAGATAAGTTAGTTAGGTTACCATTGCACATTTTTTGTTTATATGTTAGTTAAGTTTTCAATTCATATTAACTCCACCCTCCACATACTCAACTTGTGTGATTATGTTGTGTATGTTGTTGTATCCCCAGACCTATGCTAAGTTTCCTCGTTCAACTTTCCTCATTCTGCTTTCGATATAGATTTTCGATAAACCAAATAGATGATGAACCAAGGTGAAGTGAGGTGAATACAACTAAAGAATTGATTCTATTTTCTGATACATGCTAAAGAGTTAAAGTCTTCGAAGAACTAAGTTGAAGAGTTGAAGTCATCGAAGAACTATTGCTCAAGTCTTCTTCTCCAATAATGACTTCTAGAAGAGTAAATATTATTGTCTTTTCCGACACCTATTTCATCAAGTTTTAATACTAAAACATTCTTCTTGTTACCTAAAGTTAATAATTTTTTATTTTGAGTATAGAACGAATTAAATAGTTTTGGGTTATTGAAAAGATGATAAACTCGAGCTAATTAGTCTCTGTCACACTTTTCTCTCATGTTTCTCACTGTGGAGCATGATTTCAGATATTTTATTAGGATAAGGTTTATCAGGTATGAGATTCTATTTTCAAAGTCTAAATTAACTTTAGACTTATGATATTCTTTTGTTTTTATACAAATTTTGGGTGTGCTAGTATTTTAGCTTCAATAGTTGATTTTTGGGTGTGTAGCTCGTATTTTTGCAACTCTATATTAACTTCTTTTTCACTGTTAGGGGTTGAAAAAAGTTAACTGTGTTTTTGCCTTCCTATATAGCCTCCTTGTTATTTAGTTCTTCAAATTGTTGTTGATGATTGATTGCCAAACTTGCCTGAATTGCATTTTGACTGTGTTTTCGTGCTAGATTAATTGATATGTTAGTCAGATTGACCTCCTCCTCTATAGAATAGGTCAATTTAACTATGCTACCATCAATTTCCATTAAAGCATTTACTATCAATTTCCATCAATATCTGCTAAACTGTTGCATCTTCTATCTAATGCATATATTTTCTAATAAATGTTAGAACAGAAAAAAAAAATGAATTAGATTTAATGAATCTGTTGAGATTGAGAATATAGAATTACTTCATAAAATCGATAAAAAACAGGACAAGTATTAGTATAATGATATTGTTTTAGACAAATTTCTCGTTGAAGAACTTCTCGCTGACGAACAAAATTTCTGCTGTAGCTGGTTTTACTACTACTTATTAGGTAAGTACACAACATTTTTCTCTCATTTATCCTTACTAACATGTTCTTATAGCTATACAATTGTTCAAATATTTTCAAGATCACAAGTTTTAAGAATACTTCTGGTGTACTAATTACCTACAAATAAAATTAAGAATATTTACAAACTGCCATGACTAGGTAAGAAACTTTTATCATTTCATAACAGATGATTCTAATAAATTACACTGTTACTCGTGATCATTAAAAAAGATTTATGAAGTAGTTTATGATTGTTTATCGAAGATTAAATATTGATATATTCTTTTAGAAATTCACATATCCCATCCAAGGATTGGATGAATTTAGCTAGACACAGTAAACAATATATCAGTGGCGTTGAATCATTTCTAGATTTTGCTTACTCTTATGGAGATCCCCAAGGAGAGGAAATTCAGTGTCTATGTGCAAAATGTTTTAATATTCGCTGGACTCAAAGGAATGAAGCGTATGATTATCTTATATGATATGGATTCGTTAGAGGCTATACTCAATGGATCAATATTAGGGAATGGGATATCATGTTGAATGTTGATGATTATATTGATTATTCGGGGTATGATATTGATGTGTTTTTGAATGATCAATTTAGAGATGTTGTACAGGCTTAACGAGTTTATGATTGTCCAAATGAAGATTCCATGAAATTCTATTACTTAGTTGAAGAGGCCAGCCAAGAATTATACCCTGTTGTACAGGATTCTCTAAATTATCATTCAGACATCGTTTATATTTGTTGAAGTGTCTGCATTGATTGAGAAATGCACCATTCACTTCTCCTTTACAGTTATTAAAAGAGGCGATGCCCGAGTTGAACATTCTTCCGTCTTACTATCAAACCAACTCTATGATTAATAATCTTTGTCTTAAATAAAAGAAAAATGATGTATGTCCCAATGATGCATGTTGTTAAGGAATGATCATAAGGATAATGACTTTTGTCATACTTGTGGAGATTCACAATATATTGAATCTCCTGAAGTTGATACTGATCTTGAGCATTAAAAAAAATATCGAGTTTCAGGAAAGACTTGGAGACACTTTCCATTATTTCCTAGACTCAAAAGGCTATTTATGTGGTCAAAGACGGCAGATTCTTTTAGGTAGCATGGAGAGTAACGTTCTAAAGATGGAAATTTAAGGCATCCCTTTGATGGTTTAGCATGGAAAGACTTTGATAGGCTGTATCCTAATTTCGCACTAGATTGTCGCAATGTGAGGCTTGGCTTGTCAAGTGATGGATTCAATCCATTTCAAACCATGAGTATATCACATAGAACAAGGCAAGTTATGTTGATGGTGTAGATGTGCATGAAATCTTAATATTCTATACTTTATTTAATTATACCTGGATCGTGATCACATGGAAATGCATTGATATTTACTAACAAGCATTGAACGATGATTAAAAATTATTATGGGATTCTGGGGTTGAAACATATGATGCTTCATGAAATGAGACTTTTCAAATGCGGGCAGCTCTTATGTTGACAATCAGTGACTTTCCTGCATATGCTATGTTATCTTATTGAAGTACAAAAGGAAAGTTTGCTTGCACTTGTTGTAACTATGGGAGTAATTCTCCCTATCTTAAACATATTCGAAAAATTTGTTATATGAATCATCGTGTTTTTGTACCCATCAATTATCCGTGGAGATCTTACAAAAGATCTTTTAATGGAAGAAATGCATTCATCCCTCCTCCACCTTCCTTAAAAGGAACTGATGTGCTTAATAGCTTACATGATTTTTGAAAATATGTTTGGGAAGAAAATAGAGAGATCAATTGATATCCCATGGAAAAAAAGGTCAATTTTTTTAGTTACCTTACTGGCAGCATAACTTGTTACACCACAACCTTGATGTTATGCACATAGAGAAGAACATAGTTGGTAGCATTCTTGGAACTCTTTTGGATATTTCTGGAAAAACAAAGTATCATGCAAAAGCCCGGTATGATTTGAAAGATATGGGAATCAGGAAGAACCTTCATCCAAAAGATACAGAAGATGGTAAGAGAACAAAGTTTGCAAAGGTGTATTTCTCAATGACAAATTGAGAGAATCAATCTTTTTTGGAGTTTAAAAGAAGACAGTCAAGCTACCAGATGGTAGTGCCTCAAATATATCAAGGTGTGTGTACTTGGATAAAAGAAACGTGGCAATTATAAAACCCATGATGCTCAATTCATGTTACAATACTTGCTTCCAATACCAATTAAAAGCATTCTTCCTCATCATGTTGCTATTCCTTTTATTCTTCTAAGTTCCTTTTTCCATCACTTATGTTAAAAAGTAATCACATTGGAGTAAGTGGATTGCATAAAAGTAAAGATCATAGAAATATTAAATCAATAGGAGCGAATTTTTCCTCCTTTATTTTTTGATATCATGAATCATTGCCTATTCGTTTGGAGAATGAAGTGAGATTAGGAGGTCCTATTCAAAATCGATGGATTTATTCCACTGAAAGAGAATGAGGAAATTCATAATACATTCGCAATAGGTGTTTTATAGAATCTTGCATAGCAGATACACAAGTTGGAATAGATTGCATGAATTTATTTTCTTGATATGTGCATACTAGATTTAACAGAATAGGGTGAAATAATGATGAATGTGACCTAAGTGTTGCAGAAACCGTGAGTTTGTTTTCTAACACTGGATTTCCTTTTGGAGAAAAGAAAACTGATACAATCATTTTAAATGATAAGTGAGTAAGTCAGGCCCGTGCATACTTATTGGGAAATTGTGACGATGTTAAAGAATATATTAGTTATCTTAATTTGAAAATAGTATTGTTGTTCTATAATAAATTTTTAACTTATTTTATTAGTTGTTTTATGAAAAAAAATACATGTTGTGTAGAGTGAATGAGGAAGAGTTTAATAATCAGCCACAGAGTTCTAAATGGAGCAAAGCCAAGAATCATTGTCAAAACTTCTCTCAATGGTTTGAAATCTTTGCTTTGCAAGAGGATGTGCCTGATTTGATAAAACAATTGTCTAAAGGAGCAAATTCTGTTGCAAAAACATAATCTGGATATCTCATAAGTGGATATAGATTCCATGTTAGGCAACGTAGCAAGGCGTAAAATATAAAATAGTGGTGTTACACTAATTTCCTCAACTACAAGCTTTGAAAGCTCAAAAATAAAAATTCGGCTGCTGCAGATTTGACTTATTATGGCAAAATAGTTGATATTGTTGAATTAGACTATTACGGTCATTTTAAGGTTGTTCTGTCAAGTATGATTGGTATGAGGTTGAAAATGATGCTTATGGCCTTGCTTATGTCTATTTTAAGAATAGATGCTCTAAGGTAGAGCCTTCTGTGCTTGCATCTAAAGTACACCAATGCTTCTATGTACAAGATTCATATGATCAAGATAAACATTATGTTAGGAAGAATTTTCTGAGAGACTTGTTTAACATGGGTGATGAGGTTGATCTAATCTCCCAGAATATATGGAAACGAGCCATCTAATCATTTGATGATAGGACCATATATATCAAAAGATAATGGTGAAGTACTCTTAACAAGGACATATATACCAGAAACAATTATCGATGTGACTTTAGAGGACCCTGTCACTCAACAACTTGATGTAGAGTATGAAGAGAAGTTTGAAGATGAGTCTACCGATGAGTTTTACGATAATCTTGAAAATGAGTATGAAGATGAGTTTGCAGATGAGTTTGAAGACGGCTCTGAAAGTTAAAATGACGATAAGTCTAAAGATGAGTTTGAAGTCGTGTCTGAAGAAGAGTTTGAAGATGACGCACCATGAGTTTCATTAGTGTTGTGATGATCATTTAGCGCTCAACTATTTTTTTGTAATTTAATTGATATTTTGGTACAAACACATTAACATATCTAATATGTGGAATTGAAGATTAGATTTCTACAATGTTCAAGTATTTTGTTGGCTTTTCTCATGTGCCCAGTTGTAATTATTATTTTATTGAGGAACCAGTACTTCTAACTTATTATTCTTTTATTTGGTTGTTTGTTATTTCTATACTTATTTGTTTCCTTTTATGATCAGGTTGTAGGAATTAGAAGCAAAACAGTGAGATATGTAGTTTTAAGTTGCTTCTGGTTTTGCCGCTGTGTAGAGTTCATCGCTCCGAGAGAGGTAAAACTCTTTACTTTTAAGTAACTTAAGTAATGAGAAGTTGTCCAGTTTTAGAGTTGAATCTGCAGAATGTTTTTGTTGTAATGATTTATGTTGTATTCTTATATGATTATTATTTATTGAGGAACATGTACTTCTAGTTTTAACACGTGACAAATTTTAGAATCTTACATTTTAAAAGAGGAACAATTTCAGAATCTTAAATTTTTCACAACAAGAACCTAGATTCTATCCTAGGTGATATCAACAGATTATTACAACACGGTATGTGATCCTTGACATGCATCTTCATGTTGCACCTCTATGTTGATTAACCAACATGAAACTCAAGGATTAAACATAGCAACTCAAAGGATGAAGTTGGCAACAGAAGTAAATCACACATAACTGTAAAATGAAAAAAGTTACGGACTTTTTACATGTTTGTATTATAGTGCTAGCGAAATGTCAAAAGTCAAGGATTACTTTTGTTATAACTGTCGTTTTCCTACTCCTCTGCATCAATCTAAGGCCTCAAATTCATCATCTTCTGCCTGGTTGTAAATCACAAAAGTGGATTTTTAAGGATGAAGGAAAATAATGACTTAACAGTCTTCGCTTACACTTTTGAATATCAATAATGACTTAACAGGATTAGGAATGGTTGTATAGGTTATAGGATAAGTTTACTTGTGGCTCCAGGGATATTGTGTTTTTACAAATTAGAGACTAAATTTACGGCTGAAATATGCTCTAATAATCTATCCATCTTCAAACAATGTTTAAGATTTATATTGCTTTTACTTCTTTCACTTATAGAAACTTATTATTTTTTTGGTTTACTTACTATAGGGAAAGAAATCAAAGGGATTAAAACAAAGTGAGAAGAATGAATCAATCAACAATATTAAAGAAAAAAAGTACGAATCCAAAAAAAGCTCAAAGTCCATTGAAGAATCTAGACGACTATATTCGATCCCGATCAAGTGAAAAATTGGCCAACAAAGTCAAGATTAATAGAGAACAACTTGCAAATGAACGTAATGATAAATCTATGAAAGAGCAGGAACAAATACCATATAAAAGGATGCATTCTGATGATTTCTTTCTGCAACAAGGAAAGAGTAAATTACTTGGGCACAAATCATTAAGTCAATCGTTTCAAGGGAAGAGCTTAGAACCTCACATATGATTCCAGGGAAAGGACAAACAAAACAGAGGTTATTTCAATCTGAAGAGTCCATTAAATATAATGGAATTAAACTTCCTATGAACTCTAGGTTCCAAACGTCATTGTAAAAAGGTGTTACTGCTTCAGTACAGGTGACTGGAACTACACTAGGTAATGGAGTGGTACGACATGATATTGAGGATCTACTGAACTTCAATCATGTGAAGAGGAAGTCGGTTCGAAAAACCACCAGTATTGATTAGTTTCAAGATAGAACCAGCTAGGTAAAAGAGTGGTACCTCATGAACATGATATTCTTGATGTACCATATTACAAGCAGGTAAAGAGGAAGCCGATCATACCAGCTAGTACTATTGATTAGTTTCTAAAAAATCAAGGGATAAGCCAAGATGGTAAAACAAAACGTGATAACCACACAACAGCTGATGTAGAATTTGCATACTCCTATTATTAATTAACAAAACAAAGGATTGGATGATCTTGTAGATCAAGACGAACTTGGTGGAGATGAATCTGATGCCAAAGAGGAAATTATCATTTATTGTAACCCAAAAGTTATGTCTTAAACCTTGTAAGATTTATTACTTGTTATGAAAGAAATATCTTATTTCCAGTCTGTTACATCAATCTAGAAATATTGAAGCCAAATAAACTTTGAGGACAAACAACATGTAAGGATATTCACGCAAGAAATTTGGAAGTAAGAAAGAAGGAGAGATTTGATAAAGGAAAAGTAGCGGTACCAACTAATAACATATTGTATCAATTAAGCAAGTTTCTAGGAACCATTGTAAGGAATCATAGTTTCATCAGCTTGGTGTACACTAGTTGGCACGGGTGCCAAAGGATACTTAAACGGAATAAATCAATGTAAGAACAATTACTCGTGATATTGCATATATTATTATTTGTTTTTATTTACTGAAACTAAATATATTACATTTTTGATAGTCCAAATTTCTAATCAAGTAGAAGGAAAGAAGTAGGTGATTACTGCTCTTCGTGATGCTTGGAGGCTTCACCAACTTGAGGAGATGCTTGCAAAACATCCTGATGGCATTCCAGAGAATCAATTCCTCCAGGTTATAGGGTATTGGAAATATCCTACTGTTCAAGTAATGCTAGAATATTGCATTTCTAGTAATTGACATATATTTACAATATCTAATCTTTTTTTATTTGTCAACTAAATTATCTCTTTTTATTTAATAATAGGCCATATACGAGGTGAATTCTCAAAATTGGAAAAAACAAAAGTGGTGGCATCAAACAGGACCTATTAATTTTGCTAGATTACTCGTAACATTGGTAATACTTAGCTGACATTTCTTCAAAAATTTGAATTTCATTTTTTTGTACATTGTTAGAACATACTGATTTTTCTTAATTTCTTTTGATAGAATCTGTAGCGTGCAGCCAAAGACAACAACGAAGAATCATCAATGCCAGAAATGCTAATTGTAACTCGTACCAAGACAGGAAAGGAAATCCAGGAAGACCCATGTTGCTATAGTAAATTTTTTTAAAGAGGATTGGTATTGAATTTGATTTAGACTTAAAATTCATATATTGTACGGAGTTTTACTCCATTGAATTTTATCACGTCTATCTTCTTGTTGTTGTTGTGCAAGTGGGATGAGATATCAATTATTTGTCGATATCGCTGAATTTTTTTTCTAGTAAAATTTATCATATTTTTTCAGTTCTTGATCGCTATTATAGGACGGAAATATAGTATTTAGAATTCATTATGGTTTCCAATTTTATTCAGCAGGATGAACTTCAGAATCTCCAAAGTTCTAGGGAAACAACTGATGAGGCATTTAGGACAGTGTTTGGAAAGGAGCATCCTGGTCGACTTAGGTGCTATGGTAGATCAGTGACAACATGTTCTTTGAAGAAAAATGAGGAAATTAACAATCTAAAACAAAATAATTCCAATGAAATCACTTCTCTAAAGAAAGAATTGAGGGAAGAAATGCGATATTTAGTCAATCAACTGCTTCAAAACAACCCCAAATTTAATTTTCAAGATATATCAGAGTGTGTTGGATCTAACATTGTTGCACCTATTGATGCAAGTAGCGCAGAAGCTGTAAGAGGCAAAAATCTTCCATATTCTTCGGGGTCAGCTCATTATTCGGTTTTTCAAAAGGTATTTTGTATTTAAGATAATCTGTTGATAGTCTACATATTGTTTTTATTTAAGTCTGTACTTTGTTTTAGTTTAACGGTGTTCTATTGTGTTGAAGGACAACTTTAGTAATTTTTGTTGTAGTTGTGTACTTTTTTGTCCTATTGTTTTACTACTTTGATAGTCTGCATATTATTTTACTGCTTTGAACATTGAATGTTGATAGACTATTATCAATGTGAGTGTTCTCATGACAAACATGTTGTTAGTGGTTGACTTATTATATATTTGTGTCTCCATTGTATCCTTATTTATTGAATTATTCTTTTTGGCTTCTTGTTGATTGTCGGTTGATCCTGCATAAAATGATCAATGAAATTATAAGAATTAGGGACTGTAGAATTAGCACTTTTGTCCTGTGTGATGAGTTTGTTGTTGCTGAAATATTTCGTTACGACCTTCAGGTGGGGGTCGTTGGTTTGTTTACAGATACTTTTCCCCTGCTTGGCCACAATTGATTTTGTAAATAGGTGACTCTGTGGTCCTTCCTTTGCTTTTCATGCTAATTTCTGCAGATGCCCAAAATTTTCCTTCTTCTTATTCTGATCTCTGGTATTGTTTCTTGTCCATGCTTAAGATCATTTTTGCTATAATAGGTACATCTTAAAATCTGTGAAATTGCTACTTGTATTCTTAGTTAATAGCTATGTTTGGGATGCAATCAGCTAATTGATTAGATTCTGTAGATGTATGCACTATCTGTATTTGCATTGTCTCCATAATCATATACATCTCCTCTATCTTATCAATTAAACTTCTAGGTACCGTCCACTCTTGTTGAATAATGTTTTGAAGACTTAGGGAGTTAGTCTCTAAATGACCTTTGTGATCCCACACCTCTTGAACTGAATCTTTGAAAGCGACATGCTTTCAATTTGATATGTTATTTCTGATGGTATTTTTTAATCAAGGTGTATTATATTGATATTGATGGTCTATCCATGCTATGTTCCCTTTCTGCATACGATAAAAACATTGTTGTCCAACATGTGATTTTTCCTAGCATTTTTTTGAGTAGTGGTTAACATTAGGTAATTGACAGTCTTTTTGTCCAACTTTGTTGTCGACTGTTCGTCATCCATATAGTGCAGTGAAGTAGAATTCTAAAGGCAATTTAATGCTTTTTATATGGTCATGTATTGTTTGATCAGTCAATAAGATCCCCCGTTCGGTCAGCACATTCGGTCTTGTTGGTTGTGCTACATTCTCCTTCTCCACTGAATAGTTTGGAACTCCCTATTGGCTTACCATTCATTAGTGGACTGTAAATATTCCTACTAAGCACTGCGAATGGTTTGGGGCTCAAACTATTTTTTGCAGTTGTTTTATGTTTCATGTGATAAAATTCTGCCTTCTTTTGCAGAGGTCGCAATTAAACAATAGACTTCTCAATTATCTGTTATTGTAGTACCTCTTGGTTTTGATCTTGTCTAGGTTGCCAGTGTTGTACTATTTTCTAAGAAAAATTTATCTTGTTTTGGACTTTCTTTCGCTTGTGTTTTTTCTTAAGGTTTGGATTGTTTTCTACTACAATAATGTCCATCTTGTAACCATGTATTGCATTACTCTGGAACCCAATTATACCATACCTCTTGGTAAAAAACTCTTCCAGTATGATCTTTAACTTTGACTGTTTGTGGAAGAGGGATTGTGACATCCATCTCAAATATTAAGAACCTTGGCATTTGAGATTCTCTCATGTTTGCTTGTACATTCATCTGCATACACTGGAATGCCTAAGGTACTACATATTCTCCTAAATAAGTCCATACCCAACAATTTAGTGGAAGGTTCGGACACTTGACCCACAGTTGTCCAACATTTAGTAACGTGTTGGCAAAATTGAAGTTGGGTTCCCACACACACACAATTAATGGATTAGATTATTTGTGCAAGATATGTGGCCCTGATAATAAGACTTCATCATTGTCTTCTTTGTTGTTGAATCTAACTACGCAGTAGTCATCAGTGTGATAACAAACTTTTTGTTTAGCTATGTAGTTCCATTGACTAGCTATATATCGTTCAATTGTGCCACTTATAAATTTATTTTGTTCAGGAAAATACGGGTAATTGAATTTGAATTTTGGCCAAAATTAAACTTGATCTACTTTAATGAATGATGAAGAATTTTTGTACTATTGTCATATACGTTTGAATGGCGCATTTGTTTTGTTGGAATTTATTGATTTTAAAGATGTTTAAGAAATCACTTTCCATGTTTTGGTTATTCAAGACATGTTTCTTTATGTTTATTTGAAATATATAGATCAAATTAATTATTAGTAATTTTTTTTTTTGTGTATATATATATATATATATATATATATATATATATATATATATTTCAAATGTGTAATGTGAAAGTTAAACTTTATAAGTATTGCTCTAGATGAGATATAAAGGTTACACTTTATAAGTGTTGCTCTAGATGAGATTTAAAGTTCCACTTTATAAGTTTTGCTCTAGATGAGAAATAATGCTACACTTTATATGTTTTGCTCTAGATGAGACATAAAGTTACACTTTATATGTGTTGCTCTAGATGAGTTATAAAGTTATACTTTATCATTGTTGCTCTAGATGACCTATAAAAAGGCAACACTTTGTAAGTGTTGCTGCATATGAACGATAAAAGGAAACACTTTGTAAGTGTGATAAATAACACTGCACAGACAACACTTTTAAGTGTAGTGCAATAAAAAATAGGTGTTGTTAATGCATGTCAACAAAGCGTGCCCATATACCTCTTTGGGTACAATTTATTAGTGTAACCAAAGATGG
This sequence comes from Solanum pennellii, assembly GCF_001406875.1. NCBI lineage: Eukaryota > Viridiplantae > Streptophyta > Magnoliopsida > Solanales > Solanaceae > Solanum > Solanum pennellii. Next base: position 72,616,790 of record NC_028646.1, on the reverse strand, counting down.
CAACATTTGAAAAGTGTTGCCGAATTCCAAAGGTTACGCTTCTTTACGCCACCCCCTAAAAAGTGTTGTTGAAAGTCCAAAAGTGTAGCATTTTATAAAAAGCCATAGTTTTTGCTAGTTTATGCTACAATTTAGTGGTATTGTCGTACGCCTAAAATGATGTAGTGGTTGAAGGCTCAACTCAAAGATTTACTAGAAAAAGACATCATTCAACCTAGTATTTCTCCATGGGGTGATCCGGTTTCATTCGTGAAGAAGAAGGACGGGTCATGTTACGATCAGAGTCTAAATCCTAGAGGAGACCGGCGTCGTTGACCTCTCAAAGGTCGCATACAAGCCTACATACGTGATTCTTACTTCATCTAGATTAATTTTAGCGGAAAAATTGAAACTTTTTGTTTCCTAACATGCTTACTAAACAATCTATTACATGTATAATTGTTCACCATAAACTATCTAACATTAAGATCATCAAATGAAAGAAATAGTTCATAACTGCATTAAATGTGTACTTGCCAAAACGGCACCAATACAAAATCTGAAATGAAATGGGAAATGAAACACTAGTGGAACATTCTCCACTAGCTAAAGCCTACATCTAAGCTAGATGATAAAAGTATACAGACTCGAAAGCATGAGGGCCTACCAAGTCTGGATGAAAGCTCCACGTCCGGATAGCTGCAACGTCGTACTGTAAGATGTAACGTCCACATGTGCCTGCACCTAAAAGTAGATATTTTTATGGAGTTAGTACACACCTGTACTAAGTATGGGTATATGCAAGCACACACAAAACACATGCATGAGAAAGAATAGTTGTTTCCTAAAAATATGATTAATGGAAAGTCAAGTCAGTGGACTTGCCAAATTTTGATTTGGAAAGTCATGCCATAAGTGTAACATGCATCATCAAGCTTATTATTTTGCAAACAACACATAAAATATTTCACATATCATATCACGTAGTTCATATTATTCTTTCATATGCCATGAGACCTTTGGAGCATGGACTTGACATTAGGACTTCCCAAAATGAGGGCTCAACATATGGGAACTAAACTAGGGATCCTTCTTTAGCAAACACAGAGTATTCTTCATTCTTTCATACGTACCGCATTTTTCATTCTTTCATATACTAGTGCAATAACCAGTCATACATGGGATATAGTTTAAAACTCTCATCGGGTTTGTTGTGCAATGACCAAGAATAACCTAGCGTCTTTACTTTAAGTCTAGCTCACCTCTTGATTATCCTATCCTAACATCTTTGGTATCGTTCATTTCATTATATGCATTATTTGAGGTTGGCCTTATTCATCCTTTTGGAACTTTAACTTTCACCAACATAGATCATGTGAGAATCAGGAAATCCAGTGTCTCCCCCACACCGAAAAAAGTGGAATCACAGTCCAAGGTGACCTAAAACTTGCTAGCGTACATGGAAATTTAACCCCACTAGATCTCTATAATGGCATTATAGGTTCGAAGACTAGGAGATATAAGGAGGCCCATACTCGGCATGATTGACAGTCTCATCTCATGAGAGTAACGTGAACCTCCGCCCTTCCCAGAAGAAGGCATCACCGGTCATAGCTAGTCTATTGATGCTCAGTATAAAGTTCCATTATACTCAACATATATGTCATGGAAGTTGACTTCTAGTCTAAGGATGTCCTATCTCAATAGATGATTTCTCATCTCATCATTAGTATTAAGTATGTTAATCTCAATACTTTCGTTAGAGTGTTCTAAGAGACTAGTCTCTTCATTAACCTTACAATCTCATAGGTAAGTACGTTTTGGTAACATTTACTTAGGCTCATTTGAGATTGCTCAAATCTTTTACATTAGCCTCATATCATGTTGTCACCACATTCATCAACATTAGCACATTTTCTCTTCATAATTACTCACCCTTTTTTACGTGAATGTTCATTTCATCATATGCCAATGCTGTTAACAATTTGTGTATTTCACACTCTTAACCCTTCTCGGGTTTCATCGTTTCATTATTCATTTCATCATTTCATTGTTGATTTCGTCATATGCCAATGCACTTGTCCATTTAGTGTATCATACACTTGTACTTAACCCTTCTAGTGTTTCATTATTTCATTACATACATCTTAGTTCACTTGTTTTTAATAGTATTCTAGACTTATGGGTGTATACATAGAAGCCATGAGGATTCATTCATAGTTTGTTAAGTGACTCATATTTTCCTAAGATTATGTAGTACAAGACTTCTGTATCTTGTATGTATGAAAAGATCTTTATTTCAATCTAAGTAGGTGGCATTATTCTTGAACATTTAATTCACATATGATTTATGTATCAATACGGAAATTTTGGCAAGGGAACCCAAGTTCGAACCCCGTGGAAAATAATTACATTTTTCCTTGACTTCATTTTTAGACTTCATGAATTAGGGACCCTAGATCGAGCCCCAACATGAACATTCTATCTTTATTATTCTCCTTGGATTCTCCTCTTATTTGGACGAAGGGTTGTGGTATCGAACCCCCATAACCCCTTTTATTTTTCATTTAAAATTTTATTCCTCTTGGCCAATTTCGCCTAGACCATGAGGTTGTGGGATCAAACCCCCACAACCTCTCTTTAATTATTCTTTAATTTGCTAGGGTCTATGAGGTTGTGGGTTCGAACTCCCACAGCCGCCTTATTTTATTTTTACTTAAAGTTTGACTTAGCTATGCATTAGCAGTGGGGTTATGGGATCGAGCTCCCACAACCTAACTTTATTTTCTTTTTATTTCTCCCTTTCTCCTTTAAAACCTTGAGGACGTGGGTCGATTCCCACGCCTCACACATACTTTGTTTTATTTTTCTTTACTTTAATTCCCTGCCTGGAGGTCGTAGGTTTGATTTCCACACCTCCCATTTTATTTATTTAATTTCTTGCTCTCTCTTTTGTCAACCAGTAGACCCCATTTCGAATCCCCCAAACCTCTTTTCTTTTTTTCTGGCGAAATTAAAGTTCTACACGGGTAAGGTCACAAGTTCAAGTCCTAGTGGCCTCACACCTTTAAAATTACTTAAATTTTCGAGATTTTATCACATAACTTTAGCCTAAACCAAACTTATATTTTTATGGAAATTAATATTATCTCAACTTATTTTCATCAATATTTCTACTTGAAAAAATAGGAAAATTTATGGATCATTCTTTCATATACTAGTGCAATCACCAGTCATACTTGGGATGTAGTTTAAGACTCTCATCGGGTTTGCTGTGCAATGACCAAGAATAACATAGTGTCATTACTTTATGTCTAGGTCACCTCTTTATTATCCTATCATTACACTTTTGGTATCGTTCATTTCATTATGTGCATCATTTGAGGCTGGCCTAATTCATTAATTGAGATCTTTAAATTTAACAGACATAGATCATGTGCGCATCATGAAGTCCAGTGTCTCCCTTACACCGAAAAGAGGTGGAATCACTGGCCAAAGTGACCCATAGAGTGATAGCGTACATGGGAATTCAACCTCGCTAGATCCCTATATTGGCAGTATAGGTTTCAAGACAAGGAGATTTAAGGAGACCCGTACCCTGCATGAATGAAAGTCTCATCTCATGAGAGTTACGTGAACCTGCACCCTTCCTGAAAGAAGGCATCACCGCTCATAGCTTGTCTATTGGTGCTCAGTATAAAGTTCCATTACATTCAACTCATACGTCATTGAAGTTGGCTTCCAGTATGAGGACATCATAGCTCAATGGATTATTTCTAATCTCATTATTAGTATTAAGTGTATTAATCTGAATACTTTCATTAGAGTGTTCTAAGAGACTTGTCTATTCATTAACTTTACACTCTCATAGGTGAGTACATTTTGGTAACATTTACTTAGGCTCATTTGAGATTGTTCACATGTGAGTATATTTTGATAACAACTTCGCATAGACCATGAGATTGTGGGAGCAAACCCCCACAGCCTCTGTTTAATTATTCTTTAATTCCCTAGGGACTATTAGGTTGTGTGTTCGAACCCCCACAACTGTCTTATTTTATTTTTACTTAAAGTTTGACTTAGTTATGCATTGGCAGTGGTATTATGGGATCGAGCCCCAACAACCTCACTTTATTTTTTTTATTTCTTCCTCTCTCCATTAGAGCATTAAGGTCGTGGGTTCAATTCCCACGCCTCAGACTTTCTTTATTTAATTTTTTTTCCTTTCATTCACTGCCTGGAGGTCGTGGGTTTGATTTCCACGCCTCCCGTTTTATTTATTTAATTTCTTGCTCTCTCCTTTCTTAACAAGTAGAGCCCATTTCGAATCCCCCAAACCCCTTTTCTTTTTTTCTTTCCAAATTAAGGTTCCACAGGGGTTAGGTCACAGGTTCAAATCATGGTGTCCTCACTCCTTTGAAGGTAATTAAATTTTCCAGATTTCATCACTTAACTCTAGCCTACACCAAACTTATATTTTTTTCTGGAAACTAATCATTTTCTCTACTTATTTTCATCAACATTTCCACTTGATAACTTAGGACAATTCAAGGATCATTGAACACTTTTTAGGGGCGTATTTCATGGAGTCGTTTAGCCATAATGTTGACACTCAAATCAGACTCATTTAAATTTAAATGAACATCACGATTTCATAGATTTATGTACGTAAAATGACAACCAAAACATTATTAAACCTGAAGTCTTAATTCGGCCTCATTCAAGTAAATTCATAGTAACATTCTTTAGCACATGCACACACATGCACAAACATTCAATACATGGTTGCCTATCATACAATTCAAAGTACACAATGTAATCATAATCATCACGAAACATAACATACACCTAAATCTACCAGCAATCATACCAACCTATGATTCATTGGGAGCTAGTGACAGGTGCATGCAAGAGGGTAAACAATCCTACTTTTTGAATAAATAACCTGAACCTTATGGGGTCTCTTGGGAAAGGGACCAAGAGATAATAAAACCCATATTTTATTTTGACGTTAAAACATTGAAGTTGCTTCCCAAACCCTCTCCAATACTCACGTCAAAGCAATCTTTTCAACACAAAACTTTCGAGGGAAAAATCCTCTCTTTGCCTAACATGTTCCCTTAGCTTGTTTTCTTATATTTTCGTGTGAGTTCTTCAATTGTGAATAACTTGGTTTATTTTTCTGCTTTTGTATCTTATTTTGGTAGAGAACTTTTTTATGAAAGAGGCAGAGATATTGAGCGTGTGAAAGGAGAGATTAACGTGAGAGAGAGTAGGAGTTATATTAGGCTTAGCAGTCTAGTATAGGACTTAGTCAAATAAGGTTTTCTTAATTACTAAAAATATGATTTTTACTTCATTTTAAATCAGCTAATGAATAGTAATAATGTATTAATTATATTAATTCTATATCTTAAATAAAAATCACATTAATTCAGTGCTTCCACCTAGGTTTGAACCCCGGTGAAGCAAGACCTCACTTCAAGAGCTCAATTTCATCTCTCTCTCTCTATACCCAAATTGCCCATACACCTTATTAATTAAATAATTAATTATATATTTAGGGTAATTACGATATTACACATATCCTAGAAAAAAATTATTTTACCCCTAGACCCTCCAAACCTAATATTTCCTCTTTTTAAGTATGGTAAAGACTCGTTCGAGTAAATATTCCTATTCGAGAGCCCTACATGGTTGGACCCAACCTTTCCTAGCTCAACTAACTCCCCAAGTTAGTTGGATTGGATGTAGCAAGGGTTCCGAAATCTTCTTCTACGCGCATCAATCCGTGTGAACCCTGGTCTAATCATAGGCGTTCTTGATACATTAAGTATCATTTAGTATATCGATTTTTTACGGCTGTTAGGTAACTTAGAATGTGTATTGACTATCCGCAACTCAATAAAGTAACCATTAAGAATAAGTATCCTCTCCCTCGGATTGACGACTTGTTTGATTAACGCAAAGAAGCAAGCTACTTTTCGAAAATTTACTTGAGGTCGGGACATCACTTAAGTTGGTGAGAGATGAAAAAATTCCCAAAATATCCTTTCAAACAAGATATATCACTATGAGTTTAGAGTGATGTCTTTTGGGTTGACTAATGATGTGGAGGCATTTATGGACCTAATTAATACGGTGTTCCAAAATTACCCTGATGCTTTTGTGATCGTCTTCATAGATGAAATCTTGGTATATTCGAAGAATGAGGGTGAACAGATGGACCATTCTAGATTTGTGTTACAAGTCTTGGAGGAACACCAACTATTTTCGAAGTATAGAAAATATGAGTTTTCTTTAAGGTCGGTGATGTTTCTGGTTATGTCATATCTAGTGAGGGTGTATAGGTTGATAAAAAGAAAACCGAGGTTGTTAAGAATTGGCCTATACCTTTGGTTCCGACCGATGTAAGAATTTTCTTATGTCTATCCGGGTACTATAGGAGGTTTGTGGATGGTTTTTCGTCCATTGCATCTCCCTTGACTACTTTGACCCAAAAGAATGTGAAATTTGAGTGATCGGAATATTGTGATAGAAGCTTCCAAAGAATGAAAGATATGCTTACCACCACTCCAGTGTTGACTTTACTGGATTGTACCAAAGGTTTTGTGGTATATGTAATGCATACCAAGTGGGATTGGTTATAATCAATCCCTCTAGGATACTCAAGTTTAACGAGAAGAACTACCCAACTCATGATCTTTAGTTAGAGGTCGTGGTGTTTGACTGTAAAATTTGGAGGCATTACCTATATGGTATTCATGTTGATATGCATACCTACCACAAGAGTCTTCAATATGTGTTTACTCAAAAGCAGGTAAATCTACAAAAATGAAGGTGTTTGGAATCATTAATAGATTACGACATCAGTGTTCTTTACAACCCCAACAAGGCCAACGTTGTTGCAGATGCTCTAAGTCGTATGAACATGGGTAGTGTGTCTCATATTTAAGAGGACGAGAATGATTTAGTGAGAGAGGTTTACTCATTTTAGTTTTCGATTGGAAGATTCTCCTTATAATGGATTATGGTCCATCATAACTCCAAATCATCTTTGGTCGTTGAGGTTAAATGTAAGAAACACCTTGATACATCATTTATTGAGTTAAAAGATTAGGTTCATGGCAAGCTTAATGAGTCATTCTCCTTATGGGGAATGGTTGAGGTACCATAAGAGGTTGTGTGTGCCAAATATGGATGATTTTCGAAATTGGGTTACAGAAGAAGCTCATGGCTCTTATTATTTCATTCATCCAGGTTATATTATGATGTATCATGCCCTTAGACAAATATTTTAATGGGATGACTTGCAAATGGACATGGCAAAATTTGTTGCAAGGTGTCCAAATTGCCCAGAAGTGAAAGCGGAGCACCAATAGTAAGGTGGCTTACTTCAAGAAATGCAAGTTTCTGCTTGGAAGAGGGAAGACATTTATATGGTCTTTGAAGTGGGCTTGTGACGTACACGAAGGCAAAATGACTCTAATGGGTGGTCGTGGATAGGTTGATTAAATCCGCTCACTTTATCCCCATTAAGTCTGCTTATTAGGCGGAAGAAAATGTAAGGATACATATCAATGAGATTGTGAGTCTTCATGGAATTCCTTTATCCATCGTTTCGAATAGAGGTTCTCAATTTATGTCCCAATTTTTGAGGTCGTGCCAAATCGGGTTAGGCACTTAAATAAAATTAAGTACCATTTTTCATCCCAAAATTAATAGTAAATTAGAGCGTAGTATTCAAATACTTGAGGATATGCTTAGAGCTTATGTAATTGATTTTAAGGGATGCTGGGATGAACACTTGCCTTCGGTGTAGTTCCCTTATAACAATAGTTACCATTTGACTATATGCATGGCTCCTTTTGAAGCTTTGTATGGTAGGATATATAGATCTTTGAGTGAGTGGTTCGAAGTTGGCAAGTCTTCACTCTTTGTTCTCGAATTGATCTAGAAAACTTTTGAAAAATTCATATCATAAGGAAACAAATAAAAAAACCTTTAGCCAGAAAAAGACTTATGCCGACATAGCAGAAGGGATTTAGAATTACAAGAATGTGATAAGGTGTATTCAAAAATATCACCTATGAAAGAGGTGATGATATTTTGCAAGAAAGGGAATTTAAGTCCTCGTTATGTAGGTCCCCATAAAATTTTGCCAAGGGTTGGAAAGGTTGCTACAAGTTGAGATTACATAGTGTGCTAGCTTCGATTCACCCGATATTCCATGTATCAATGCTTAAGAAGTTCATTGGTGACCTAGAGTATTCTTCCTAGTTAAGGTATAGATGTGGGAGGGCACCTATCAAATGAAGAGTTTCTGGTGGAAATCCTTGATTAACAATTTAAGAAGTTCAGGAAAAAGGAGGTGGTTTCCATAAAGGTGTTATGGAAGAACAACCTAGTTAAGGGAGCAACATGGAAGGTCGTGACCGACATGAAGTCTCGATATCGTTATCTATTTTATAGGTAAGGTTAGTTATTCCTATTAATATCTAAAATAATGATTAAAAATTTAATTTGACATGTTTTGCAAAGGTGTGCATACATGTGTTAAATGTTTTTGCTAAAATGAATTTTAATGAAGAAATGCTCTTTTGCTTGATTTCACTTATTTCTGTATTTGCTATATTGTTGCCTAAATGATATTATATTGAGCATGTTGATGTGTTTTTAAATGAGTTTTTCGCATAAGTGACTCTTTATGTGCTTATAAGCTCATGTTGATGTTGTGAAGGAAATTCCACATGTTGTGATATTGAGCTCTTCTATGAAGAAATTGATGTTTTGTATTGCTATGTTTAAATTTCATGTCATTATGTTTATTTTTTTTAAACCACGCCGATTATGTATGTTATTGGTTGGACTTGTAGTATCAAGTCTATCCTTTCCCTTCATAAGATTTTAGTGTCATTCGGGCACGAATGTTCCTAAGGAGGATAATGTAACACTCAAAAAGTCCAAGAACTAATCTAGAGACTCACATGAGTTTCTAAGGTTTGCAACATTTCTATAAGGTAAGAAATGATGTGTATAAGTCATTTAGGATGTTTTAGAGTAATTACGTCAAGAAACGTCCATGACGTCCGGAGACTACTGAAAGAGATGCTTGTGTGTCGTAGCCATTTTAACGGAGTTTTAGTAATCAAAATTTGATGGAATTTTATGGGATGTTGTAAAATATATATTAAAATATTTTTTGGATTGAAACGTCTAATACTACTCCCCAAGAACTACCGTAAGGATACTTAAGGAGGACCCTTCCATATTGGCCAAAAAGTTGTCGGTAGACAGTGGATACCTACGCTTGCCAACGACGGGCCGTCGAAGGACAGTTATATATCTTAAAAAATCGATAAAAAGCAAAGCCGCTGAACTTGTCTACGGATGCCCATGTTAACTCAATTTGGCGCAAGCCATGATTTCCTAAGACAATGTCGTCACTTCTCAAGTCCCAGCTTTGACAACCTATGTGAATGTTGAAGTTTGACCCCGTATGCCACAACATGCTAGCACTATTTCTCGTTTGAGAGACTTTACTAGGGTGAACCCTCCTATGTTCTTCAAGTCAAAAGCAGATAAAGACCCTCCAAATTTCTAGATGAGGTCTATAAGATCCTATTTTGTATAGGTGTGACGATAGGTGAAAAGGCTGAGTTGTCAACCTATCAACTAAAATATGTGAAGCAAACATGGTACACCCAATGAAGGGATAATAGGGTGCTTAGATGTGGTCCGGTGACTTGCGATATTTTTAATAGGGCCTTACTTGATCGGTTCTTTCCTACAGTGTTGAGGGGAGCTTAGGTGGAAGAATTCATAAACCTTCATTAAGGAGGAAGAGTGTACTTGAATATTCCTTGAAGTTTACAAAATTGTCTAGGTAATCTCCATCCTTGGTGTTTAACTCAAGAGATGCGATGAGTCATTTTCTTATGGGAATGTCCGATGACTTTGTGGAAGAATGTCGTTATGCTATGCTTCATGATAATATGAATATATCTCGTCTAATGGTTCATGCTCAACGAGTGCAAGAAAGTAGATTAAGGAGGAAGAATAGAGAGTCCAAGAGGGAAAGGTCTAATGAATATGGTTCTTCAAAGGTGAGGTTGGAAATTGAAGATAGCTCTAGATTTTAGAATAGGTTATCCAATCAAGTCCCTTAAAAATTCCCCAAGGCTCTTGATGATAGGGTGTATAATCCTTAGTATAAAAAGGGAAGATGTACTAGTTCACCAAGCAAGAAGCCTACCTGTGGAAAGTGTGGCATGTGATATATGGGTGGATGCCTAGTATTGATGGACAATTGCTTCGGGTATGGTTAAACTTGTCACAAGGTTACAGATTTCCCTAATATTAAGGGGCATGACAAAGGAAGTGAGAAAGCAAGTTGTTCTAATGTTGATTCTCCATGAAATAATCGCTTTTATGCTCTCCCCTCTAGGCTTGAACAAGAGAGTTCTACTGATGTGGTGACAAGCATTTACAAGTATACTCTTAAGATGATTATACTTTACTTGATATGGGATCTACCTTGTCATTTGTTACTCCTTTGTTAGCTAGAATGTTTGATATCTTGAATGAACCTTTTATGGGTACTACCCCGGTAGGTGATTTGGTGGTTGCAAAAAGGGTATATAGAAATTGTCCTATAATGTTGCCTAATAGAGTTAACCCATATGAATTAGTAGAACTTGATATGGTTGATTTTGATGTCATTTTGGGAATGGATTGGTTGCATGCTTGTTTTGCTTCCATTGATGGAAGGACAAGATTGGTAACTTTTAATTTTCCTAATGAACCCGTCTTAGAGTGGAAGGGGGGAAGTTCTATTCCAAGAGGTCGTATCATTTCTTTTCTAAAGGCTTGTAATATTATCTCTAAAGGGTTTTATAAAATTTTTGTAAGAGTCAAAGATTTAGACTCTGAAACTCCACCCATTGAGTTAATTCCCATAGTGAGGGAATTTTCTAAGCTCTTTCCCAATGATCTTGTCGAGATTCCTCCCAAATGGGAAATTGATTTGTGTATTGACTTTCTATCAGATTCAAATGCCATTTCATGGCTCCAGATAAACTAAATGAGTTGAAGACTCAACTAAAAGATTTACTAGAAAAATGTCTCATTCAACTTAGTATTTCTCCATGGGGTGCTCCGGTTCTATTCGTGAAGAAGAAGCATGGGTCACTTAGGATGTGTATTGACTATCGGAAACTCAATAAAATTAATATTAAGAATAAGTATCCTCTCCCTTGGATTAATGATTCGTTTGAACAACTCAGACCGGAAAGGTACTTTTCCAAAATTGACTTGAGGTCGGGATATCACCAACTTAGGGTGAGAGATGAAGATATTCCCAAAAAGGACTTTTGAACAAGATATGCTAACTATGAGTTTAGAGTGAGCATTTTGGGTTTACTAATGACCGACGGCGTTTATAGACCTAATTAATAGGGTGCTCCAAAATACCTATATTCTTTTCTGATTGTCTTAATAGATGACATCTTGGTATATTTGACGAATGAGGGTCGACATATGGACCATTTGGGAGATGTGTTACAAGTCTTGAAGGAACGCCATTTTTTCAGATTATAGCAAAATTGAGTTTTGTTTAAGGTCGGTGGTGTTTTTTGGTCATGTCATATCTTGTTAGGATTTGGCCTAGAACTTTGGTTCTAATTGATATAAGAAGTTTCTTGGGTCTAGCCGGGTACGATAGGTGGTTTATGTATGTTTTTCGTCCATTGCAACTCCCTTGACAACTATGATCCAAAAGAATATGAAATTTTATTGGTCGGGAGATTGTGAAAGAAGCTTCCAAATAATGAAAGATAGGCTTACCACCACTCCGGTGTTGACTTTACCGGAGGATACAAAGGGTTTTGTGGTATATGTAATGCATCCCGAGTGGGATTAAGTTTTTTCCTTATGCAACACAGGAAGGTTATAATCTATGCCTCTAGGTAACTCAAGGTTCACAAGAAGAACTACCCAACTCATAATCTTGAATTAGCCGTCGAATTGTTTGACTGTAAAATCTTGAGGCATTACCTATATGGTGTTCATGTTCATGTGTATACCGAACGCATGAGTCTTCAATATGTGTTAACTCAGAAGGCGTCAAATCTAAGAAAACAAAGGTGGTTGGAATTGTTTAAAAATTATGACATAAGTGTTCTCTACCACCCTAGAAGGGCCAACGTGGTCGTAGATGCTTTAACTCATAGACCATGGGTAGTGTGTCTCACCTAGAAAAGTACAAGAAATATTTAGTGAGAGATGTTCATTGGTTGTCTCATTTGGGATATGGATTGGAAGATTCTCCTAATGGTGGTTTTGTAGTCCATCATAAATCCAAATCGTCTTTGGTCATTGAGGTAAAGTTGTAGAAACACCTTGATCCATTAATGATCGAGTTAAAGCAATTGATTCATGGAAATCTCAATAAGTGATTCTCCTTAATGAGATTGGTGTTTTAGGTAACAAGAGACGTTGTGTTTGCCCAATGTGGATGACTTGAGAAACTGGATAATAGAAGAAGCTCAAGTCTCTTATTATTTGATTCATATGGGTTCTACTAGGATGTATCATGACCTTAGACAAGTATTTTAATGTGATGACTTGAGAATGGACATGGCAGAATTTATTGCAAAGTGTCCAAATTGCCAACAAGTGAAAGCTGATCACCAATAGTCGGGTGGCTTACTTCAAGAAATGCAAGTTCACCCTTGGAAGAGAGGAGACATTAATATGGAATTTGTAGTCGGTTTGTGTCATACACGAAGGCAAAATGACTCTAATGGGTGGTTGTTGATAGGTTGACGAAATCCTCTAACTTTTACCCCGTTAAGTATGCTTATTAGGCGGAAGAATATGTAAGGATATATATAAATAATATTGTGAGTCTTCTTGGCATTCCTTTATATATCATTTAGAATAGAGGTGCTCAATTTACGTCCTTATTTTGGAGGTCGTGCCAAATAATGTTAGGTATTCAAGAGGTGTTAAGCACCATTTTCATTCACAAATAGATGGTAAAGTAGAGCATAGTATTAAAACCCTTGAGGATATGATTAGAACTTGGGTAATTGATTTTAAGGATGTTGGGATGAACGCTTGCCTTTGTTTGTGTTTTCTCATAACAATAGTTACCATTAGACTATATGTGTGGCTCCATTTAAAGCTTTGTATGGTAGGAAATGTAGAACTCGATTGGGCTGTTTGAAGTTGGCGAGTCTTAAGTCTTTGGTCCCGAATTGATCTTGAAAAATTTGGAAAAATTCATATCTTAAGGAACCGGTTGAAAACAACCTATAGCCAGCAAAAGTCTTATGCCGACAACAGGAGAAGGGATTTAGAGTTCGAAGAAGGTTATAAGGTGTATTCGAAATTTTTACCTATGAAAGGGATGATGAGATTCGGCAAGAAAGGGAAGGTAAGTACTCGTTATATGGGTCCCTATTAAAATTTTCAAAGGGTTTGCGAGGGTGCAAACAAGTTAAGATTACCTAGTGAGCTAGCTTCAGTTCACCTGATATTCTATGCATCCATGCTTATGAAGTGCATTGGTGACCCCGAGTCCATTTTTCCTATTGAAGGACTATATGTGGGAGGATACCTCTCGTATGATGTGGTTTTCGTAAAAATCCTTGATTGACAAGTGAAGAAGTTGAGAGAAAAAGAGGTGGCTTCCGTAAAGGTTTGAAGAAAGAATAACCAAGTTAAGGGAGAAACATGGAAGGTCGAGGCCGACATGAAGTCTCGATATCCTCATATCTTTTATAGTTAAGGTTTGTTGTTCCTATTAATAACTATTATAATGAATAATAATTTTAATTTGACATGGTTTGCAAAGGTGTGCATAAATATGGTAAAAGTTTTTGCTTATATGAATATTCTTGAAAAAACGCTCTTTTGCTTGATTTCACTTATTTTTGAATTGGGTATATTGTTTCCTAATTGATATTATATTGATCATGTTTATGTATTTGGAAATGAGTTTTTTGTATAAGTGACCCTTTATATGTTGATAAGCTCATGTTGATGTTGAGAAGGAAATTCCTCATTTTGTGATATTGAGCTCTTCTATGAAGATATTGATGTTTTGAGTTGCTATGTGTGAATTCCATGTCCTTATTTTTATTTGATTGTTGATTATGTATGTTTTTAGTAGGGTTGCCAGTATAGAGTCTATCCTTTCCCTTCATAAGATTTTAGTGTCATTCGGGGGTGAATGATCCTAAGTGGTATAATGTAACACTCCAAAAGTCTAAGACCTAATCTAGAGCGTGACATGAGTTTCAAAGGTTTGTAATACTTTTTTAAGGTCAATAATAATTTGTATAAGTCATGTAGGAAGGTTTAGAGTCAATACGTCAAGAAATGTTGACGTCCGAAGACTACTGAAAGAGGTGCTAGTGTGCCTTAGCCGTCCCAAAAGAATAACCTTAACGGTCGTTGAGGAGGAACGTCATTTTGGTTAAAAAGTTGTCGCTAGCTAGTGGATACCTATGCTTGCAATAGATGGGGCGTCGATGGACACTTAACTATTTTACAAAATGGCCAAACTAAAAGGTCGCTGACCTTGTCTGCGGATAGGTAGGTTTTCTCAATTTGGCCCAAGCCATGACTTCCAAAGATAATGTCGTCACTTCTCAATTCCAAGATATGACAACCCATGTGACTTGGGAAGTTAGACCCTGTATTCCTTAACATGATAGAACTATGGCTTCTCATTTGAGAGACTTTACTAGGATGAACCCTCCTATGTTCTTCGAGTCAAAAGCGGATAAAGACCCTCCAGATTTCCAAGATGAGGTCTATAAGATCCTATTTTTTTATGGGTGTGACTACCGGTGAAATGGCCGAGTTGGCCACGTATCAACTAAAAGATATGGTTCAAACTTTTTACACCCAATGGAGGGATAATAGGGTGCTAAGAGGTTGTCTGGTGACTTTGTACATTAATAATAGGTCCTTCCTTGATCATTCATTGCTATAGAGTTGAGGGAAGATCATGTGGAAGAATTCGTAAACCTACGTCAAGAAGTGTTGAGTGTACTGGATTAATTCTTGAAGTTTACAAAATTGTCTATTTATGCACCATCCTTGATGTCTATTAAAAGAGATGCGATGAATCGTTTTCTTATGGGAATGTTTGATGACTTGGTGGAAGGATGTCGTTCTTCTATGCTTCATGATCATATGAATATCTATCATCTAATGCTTGATCATCAAGGAGTGCAGCAAAATGGATTAAGGAGGAAGCATAGAGAGTCCATGAGGGAAAGGTCTAATGAATGTTGTTCTTCAAAGGGGAGGTTGGAAATTCAAGATAAGTCTTGATTTAAGAAGAGGTTCTCCAATCAAGTCCCTTCCAAATTTCACAAGGTGTCTAACCCTAAGTATCAAAATGGAAGATGTACTAGTTCACCATGAAAGAAGCTTACTTATGGAAAGGGTGGCATGAGACATATCGGTGAATGCCTAGTTGAGAAAGACAATTGCTTCGGGTATGGTAAAAGTTGTCACAAGTTAAAACATGGCCCTAATGTTAAGGGGCAAGACAAGAGAATTGGGCAAGTAGTAGGTTCTAATGTTGATTCTCCAAGAAAGAATCACTTTAATGCTCTCCCCTCTATGTATTAACAGGAGAGTTCTCACGATGTGGTTACCAATATGTTACAAGTATTCTCTTTAAATGATTATACCTTACTTCTTGCGGGTTCTACCTTGTCATTTTTTACTCCTTTTGTAGCTAGAAATTTTGATATTTAGTTTGATATCTTGAATGAACCTTTTATGTTTACTACCCGGTAGGTGATTTGGTGGTTTCAAAAAGGATATATAGAAATTTTCTACAATATTACCTTATAGAGTTATCCATGGTGAATTAGTAGAACTTGATATGGTTGATTTTGATGTAATTTTGGGAATGGATTGGTTGCATGCTTGTTTTGCTTCCATTCATTGAAGGACAACATTGGTCACTTTTAATTTTCCTAATGAACCCGTCTTATAGTTGAAGGGGGGAAGTTCTACTCCATGAGGTCGTATAATTTATCTTATCTTTAGGCTTGTAAGATGATCTCTAAAGGGTGTTTATACCATATTGTAAGAGTCAAAGATTTAGACTCTAAAACTCTTCGCATTCATTTAGTTCCGTAGTGAGGGAATTTCTTAATGTCTTTCCTAATGATCTTCTCGGAATTCCTCTCAAATAGGAAACTGATTTGTGTATTGATATGCTACCAAATAGAAATCCCATTTCATGGATCCTGATGAATTGAATGAGTTGAAGGCTCAACTCAAAGAATTACTATAAAAAGGCTGCATTCAATCTTGTATTTCTCCATACGGTGCTCCGGTTATATTCGTGAAAAAAAAGGATGGGTCACTTACGATATGTATTGACTACCGGCAACTCAATAAAGTAACATTAAGAATAAGTATCGTCTCCCGCCGATTGTCTACTTGTTTGATAATCTCAAAGGGAAATATACTTTTCCAAAATAGACTTCAGGTCGGGATATCACCAACTTAGGGTGAGAGATACAGATATTCCAAAAATGGTCTTTCCAACAAGATATAGTCGCTATGAGTTTAGAGTGACTTTTCGGTTGACTATTGAACCAGCATCATCTATGGACCTTATTAATAGGTTTTAATACATAGATGTTTTTATGATTGTCTTCAGAGATGTCATCTTGGTATATTCGAAGAATGAGGTTTAACCTATGGACCATTTGGGAGTTGTGTTACAAGTCTTAAAGGAACACCTATTAAGGAACACCTATTATTTTCTAAGTATAGAAAATGAGAGTTTTGTTTAAGGTCGGTAGCGTTTCTTGGTCATGTCATATTTTGTGAGGGTGTATAGGTTTATACAAAGAAAACCGAGACGTTTAGGAATTGGCGTACACGTTGATATTGTGAAGGAAATTCCTCATTTTGTGATATTGAGCTCTTCTATGAAGAAAATTATGTTTTGAGTTGCTATGTGTAAATGACATGTCGTTATTTTGATTTGAACGTTGATTATGTATATTCTTGGTTGGCATGCTAGTATAGAGTTGATCGTTTCCCTTCATAAGATTTTAGTGTCATTCAGGGACGAATGTTCCTAAGGTGGATAATGTAACACTCCAAAAGTCCAAGGCCTAATCTAGAGCCTCCCATGAGTTTCTGAAGTTGGTAACACTGTTTTAAGGTTAAAATAATGTGTATAAATCATTTAAAAAGGTTTAGAGTCAATACGTCAAGAAAAGTCCATGACATCCGGAGACTACTCAAAGAGGTGCTAGTGTGCCTTTGCCGTTTTCACGGAGTGTTAGGAGTCGGAATTTGATGGAATTTTTTTGAATGGTGTAAAATATATATTAAAATATGTTTTGGTTTGAAAAAGTCTGGTACTAATTCGCAAGAACTACCTTAAGGGTCCTTGAGGAGGAGCCTTGCATTGTGGCCAAAAAGTTGTCTCTAGAAAGTAGATACCTATGCTTTTCATCGACAAGGCGTCGATGGTATACTTAGCCATTCTACAAAATGGACAGAATAAAAAGTCTCTGAAATTGTCTATGGAATCGTAGGATTGTTGGGGGCATGGGAGTTGACTGACCTACAGACCGTAGGTCGAGGTCTTATATGTCAACTCTGTGAGTTCAATGTTAAGTTTAAGTTGGTACAATTACTTAGTTAATTAGTTAGGGGTGTAATTAGGATTAAGGGGTGGTTAACTAAGTTAGTTAAATGATTATATAAACTACCTTAAGCCTAAACCCATCTTAACACCCCACAACAAGTTTAATTTTCTCCATCAATCTTCAAAGATTAACAAGGTATGGAAGCCTTTCACCTTTGGGATTGTCACATCCAGGAAGCACCCACTAGAAGTAACTTGTGTCGTCATACTCGAAGAGGACTTACACGAACCTTTTAGCATTCGCCATTACTTTTTAAAGATTAAAAAGTGTGGAAAATTAAAAATTTAGATCTACAACTACTTCATGACGTTTAATTAGACCTCTCGCTTACGAAAAATATATTAGTAGTGACTATACATAGACTCCTCATATAGGAAGATTACATAGTCTTCTACTTTTATGACACATATAGAGAAAACAAATAATATAGTCTTAAAAAGGAATGTCTCATATTAAGCCATCTAAATGGAGTTAAATCAATATGGGAATAAGCCTTTACACCATATAGAAATGTAACTTAGGGCTTACAACAATATCTTGAAACAACCGGAATGAAATGATTGTCTTTAGACTATAACAAACTAACATAGGTAGAGTGATAGAAACGAATCATCCTTGGAACATGAGCACATGCCCACACTTGGAGAAATAATCCAAGCCTTCGTTCAAAGTTGTCCCGAACCCTTCAATAACCGGAACACAAAATGTTGGGGGTAAAGGGAAAAACGGGGTTAGCATATCACTTGTAAAAACTATAGTACCATATGCACATCCAACATATAAATCATGCTAAAAAGTGACTTTTGATTAAATCATGCTAATTTAATTTGAAAAGCATTATGCACATTCAAGAGCCAATGCAAATCAATATCACATATTTCTTAAGTAAGACCATGTACATCACAGGACCAACAATAATAAATATAGTCAAGTCAACATGCATATTAACATAATTTAGCACATACTAAAGAGAACTCTATCATCAAGTTATGATATTAACAATCATGTATATAACATCATAACAAAGCAAGATCATTACTCATGAACCCACATTAAGTCCACTAGTACAATTACTAAGTAAGGCCACATAACCTCACTCAACCAAGTAAACGTAACATGAACCATAAGCAATGCCCACTTGATATAGTATATCATTAAGAGTAAACATCATCATACCTTAACAATAGAGACCAACCACCTATTCATAAGTGAAACAAACATCACATACTGCCAATAACTTTTAAGATGAACATATACAAATCATTTACATTTATAAGCATATAACCATATAAGAACATCCTTTCAAGACTCCCCTCAAGGCTAACTAGTGCAATGTATAGGTATAGTTCCATAAACTTTCTAGACGAAGTAAAACACCTCAAGTCATCCTAGTTAGAGTCTACTTTATTACTTCAGTTTACATTCGGGAATATCTTGCCTTAAGCGACATGGATCAGATGATCCAATTTGAAATCCAGTGTCACGAAACCCTACACCGAAACAAGGTGGACTACACGCCAAGGTAATACCAAAACATGAACATAAAATCTACATGGATCCATTAGCTAGTATTCTTATAGAGGCAACGTAGTTCAAGAACTAGGAGATATACCAAAGACCCATTGTTTTACATTACATTGAAGTCTCTATCTCGTGAAAATTATTGTGAACCCACCTTCAAACTAGGGAAGGGACACCTCTCATATCTAGTTCATCGGTCCTAAGCTAATGTACGTCTTGAATAACCTTTAAGTAATCATTTATCATAAAACATATCATAGTCCATTGAATATTAACTCCTCGTATAAATGTGATCATAAGATCTTTAAGTTTAGATGAGAATTTTCTTTCACCACAACCTTAATTTAATAGATTAACATATAATAATCATTATGTGTAAGGCATACAAGATAAACATCGTCAACCTACATTATCATATCCTTACCATGATATAACATTCAAAACATTCATCGACCGTCATATATTCATGCAAACATCATTAATACTTCAATTGCATAACAACATCAATTATAGGCAAACATCAACATAATGGAGTTATCATTACCTTCGAGGACTTACTTAATTTCTTCCAAGAATGTTCATCAAGAACCTACACTCAATTCATAACAATATTCAAATAATATAGTTAAACACTCAACAACATAACCAATGTCAACAACTCTAGTTATACACAAGACCAATTCATAATTAGGGTTAAGGGAAAGGGCTAATTTAAGAGTTCATTCAAGATATAATTCCAATCCCAAAAATTTCATGACATTTTGTGATAGATATAACTTAATCAAATCCATTAGTTAGAGAAGCAACATGATTCACGTTAAAAAATAACATTTCATGTCAATTACCCAACAAATACATACTTAATTAACCATAGAAAATGATAGTTTTTCATCATTAGTAATAAATTTTAAGTTTGGAAGAAAACCCACTTGAAGAGTAAAAACCCTAGGAAGTTGAATTGTTAGAAATTTCCTTTGAAAGGACCTCTTAGGGAAAGAAATACCAAGAGAGAAGAACCCATACGTTTTTGACGATTATTCCATGAATTTTGAATAAAAATCTTGGAGTGTCCGTCTTCTTCCTCAAGCTTTTCTTATTCTTCAATGGAGTTTCAATAGAGAGTTTTTGAGAGAGGTGAGAGGAATTTATAAATTATGATTTGAAGTGCGTGAAATTTGTCTAAAACTAACCTAAAACCATCGTAATGTCCTCCCCAAATATACCCAAAAGACCCCTTACTTCATTCGGTATTTTTGTGAGTATAAATTGAATTAAAAACGATGCGGACAAATTAAGGAAGTGGCTTCGCGTGTGACCAATTACACGAAAATGACTATGCTGAGTAATGCTTAACATACCTAGAATGCCTAGATTAGAACGGGTTCATACAGATTGATACGCGTGGAACCAGACCTCAGACCTATGCACCAGCAAAGCCAACAAACTTGATGAGTTAGTTGAGCTAGGCAAGGTTGGTTCCAGCCGTGTAGGGCACCCGAATATTAAGATTCACCCGGATGAGTCTTAACCGGACTTGAAAAGGGTAATCTTAGGTTTGGAGGGTGTAGGGGTAAAATGGTCTTTTCTAGGATACTGTAGTACTGCAGTTACACTAAATATTTAATAAATTAATGTGAATAATGGATAAATAGGTTGGGGTTGACCCGAATTTCACCCTTTTCGCGAATTGAGCTCCACTCGGGTATGATCCTTGGTGAAAGCAATGTTAAATCTAATTAATTTATGTTAATGATCTGATTTATGTAAGGGAATTATGATTCATTTCACATAAACCTTTAAAAATCAAATGAGTCCTAGTTTGACTAAGTCATCAACTAAAACTCCTACACTTACTCTCATCTCTCTCCACTCTCATTCTGACATCTCTCACTCTCATTTTAACGTTACTATCAGAAAAAAGAACAAACAAATCAAAGTTCATCACTTAAAGAACTTGCACACAAAAACTCGAAAGAAAAACTACTATAAAAATGAAAATCTATAGCATCTTTCAAACGGTTTGCGCGTTAGTTTCATTTGATAAGCATTTGTTATTCTTGGGAGTTGGCATAACTTGAGATCAGATTTGAAGGTCTTAAACAATGATAAAAGGTATGGGTTTTCTTCCTCTTTGTCCCTTTTGCAATAGACCCCTAACTTTTAGTCAAATTCTAATATGAAACTAGGAATGTTCCCCTTTTCATGTTCTTGTCAGTAGATCCCATCAAATTTCTAGGTTGGGTATGTTTTGCTGCTAGAATTTAGGGATGTTAATGTGTTGTCGTGATTATTATGTTGAATTATGTATGTTCAGATTTATGTGAGTAATAAGCATGCTTACGAAAACTATGTGTTAAACATGTGTGTGTGTATTGTCTATGTTGTGGCTTTGGTCATGGGTTGAAGTGTGTAATATGCATGTTAAGTTCTTGTGTTTTGTATGCAATTAGTGGATGTAAATCTTGATGATCATTAGTGGTATAGTGTTGCTGAATTTAGTGAAAATCTTGATCAAATATAACAACGAAAATGCACAAAATAAACGTATGAAATGTCCAATGAATTTTCCAAATATCTAACGTATAAAAGTTGAGGCAATGGACTGGAAACACACTAAAAGGCCAAGTGCATTTGCCTTTGACAAAATGAACATTCACCTAATAATGTTAGTAATTATGTTATACTATGATGCTAATGGAAATAGTTACAACATGACTATAGGTTAGTGCAAGTCAGACAAGCTACATCTACGCCTAAAAATCAATGTCACTAAATGAAATTTCGAAGAGAGTATATTTATTCTGAACGATGAATAAGCAAAGAAAGAGTGTCTACATGAGGATAGGCTCGTACAAGTGACACAAGTTGTTTCTACACTTGAACTAATGTCCATCAATATAAATTCCAAGAGAGCATATGCATGTTATACAATGAACAAATAATGAAAGGTAAGTAAAGATGAAATGAAAAGATGTTAAGAATGAACAGCGTGACACCACAATATAAGGCTAGTGCACGTGAGACAAGTTGTACCTACGCCAATATAAGATCACAAAAAGTACTCACCTAAGAGAGTGTTGAATATTAAGAGACAAGTCTCAATAAGATCACTAAAAGTACTCACCTTAGAGAGTGTTGAATATTAAGAGGCAAGTCTCAATCACACTGTATATGTAAGTGTAAGGACAATTCACACTTAATACGTAAATAATATAATGAGCTATAAGTACGTTATGCTAGAAGCAAGCTTCGACGATGTATGAGTTGAATGTAAATAGGAACTTTAAACGGAGCACCGATAGGCTAGCCATGAATGGTGATGCCTTCTTTCTGGAAGGGTGGAGGTTCCCGTAATTCTCGTAAGATGAGACTGTCCAACAAGGTGGGTATGGGTATCCCCAAATCTTCTAGTCTTTGAACTATGCTGCCAACATAGGGAACTAGCCAGTGGTTTTCCACCTAAGCGAGCGAGGGATGTTTTGGTTTCACCTTTGTCATTGGCTCCACCTCTTTTCGGTGTGGGGAAGACACCGGATTTCATGATGCTCACATTATATATGTTTGTTAATGTTGAAGTTCCTAAAAGTGTGAAAGATAATGAAATGAATGATATTGAAAATGTATATGCAAGACAATCAAAAGGTCAAACAAGATTATGGTAATGACATTAGGTCATTCTTGGTCATTGCACTTCATGATCCCGATGAGAGTCTTAATCTTCATCCAAGGTATAGCTAGTATTAAATCAGCCTAGGAATGAATGAAATAAAAAAATGTGATGTACGTATGATTGAAAGAAGCAGACTCTGTGTTTGCTAAAGAAGGCTCCCAAGTTGCGGTCCCATATGTTGAGCCCTCATTTTGGAAGTCCTAATGTTAAATACGTGATTCCAAATTCCCATGGTATATAAAAATATGATATGTGATATATGTATGTGCTATATGAAATATGTTATAAGCTGGGTGCATATGAAAAGAATGATGATGCATGTTACTCTCATAGCACATATCGTTAGGAGAGAGCTCTTCTTAATCATGCATGTCCTTGTTGTGTACTTGCATACAGCCATACTTAGTACAAGTTTGTACTAATCCCATACACTATACAATTTTAGGTGCAGGTTCAGGAGGGTGTTAAAGGCATTCATTGCAATTGTTCGGACATCAGAGCTTTTCATCCGGACTTGGTAGGTAATCATGCATTCCAGGATGCCTGCCGTTATGCTTCTCACATACGTTATTCGAGTATTTATTTTGAATAATGAATGATCCTTTATTAGATGGTTGATACACATGAGTAATGAACTTCCTTATACACGTATGCATGCTATAACTATAAAAACTATGTACATTTCATATAAAACAAAAAGTATAAAATTTTCCACTAAAATTAAACGACAAAATGTAATGACAACGTAAGTAGGCTTGTTTGCGACCTCTGAGAGGTAAACAAGGTGGGTTTCGTCTAGGGCCTAGACACCGGTCGTGAAACAATTTTACTTTTTTTTTTGTAAATCGAAGTTGAGGAATTGGACCTCATGGACACCCCGCCTAGCGAGGTAACTTTTTCCTACCTCGTTTTGGCTGCACGACGCATTGCTGGCTCTACATCTTGGCTGTCGCAAGATTCAATGGAAACTTTCTCGCAAAGGTTTGCGTCCTCCTTAAAGACCGTTCAGGCGGTGCTTGGAGAGTTATTACTTGACGTTTGGACCCTTTGAACTATATTTTACCTAATTAAATTCTTTTTACATGTTTTGGACTTCATTTGACAATCTCAAACCTTTATCAAACAAAGGGACGTCTACTACTTCAAATTATCTAGTTTTTGGATGTCAAGGTCTTTTCTTTATCGTTTTGGCTTTATTCTTTCCCAATCGAGTTTATTTCATTAATATAGGTGTGGAATATTCATTTAAATCATTACTCAATAGTTTAAGGTATTGTTTAAGTCATGGAACTTCCGAGTGTTACATTATCCCCACTTAGGATCATTTGTCCCGGAATGACACTAAAATCTTTCGGAGGGTGAGGAGAGACTCAATACTAGAAGCTCAAAAAATCAACAACATATAATCATAAATAAGTCACAGCTCATAGGAGTATTTCACACCTCCTTTCAACATAGACCGCAACATTACACATAGAAGCTAAATGCGTGATGCACAACATATAAGAGCTAAACATTTCATAACACAGAATGAGGAACTACCTTCTCAAAATAAACATTAGCTCAAGATACATAAAAGAGTTGCCATGCTATAATGTGTCCCAAGACAACAAAAAAACAAAAAAAATCACAAGAAGTCAACATGCATACACATTTCATATGAGTGCTATAATAGTGTATAAGTGCGATCTCTTAAAACTCTAGTTGGTACAACTTTTACCAAAACATGGACCTATTTAGAGAAACAAATCAATTTTATATCATTCATTAACTTCTTTATTAAGAGGAATATCGAACCTCAAGAAGAAAAAAGATGAGGGTAGCAGGACTACATGTCGGCTTTGGCCTCACATGTTGCACCCTAAACAAGATGGTTTCTCCATAGAACTTTTACGAAGGCAACCCCTTTATTCCTCAACTTCTTGACTTGGTGATCAAGGATCTAGACAAGAATCTCTTCATAGGAGAGGTTATCATCCACCCCTAAACCTTAAATAGGTAGAATAGACATTGTCTCACCTATGCATTTCTTGAGCATAGAAACATGAAACATCGGTGAACAAAAGGTAGCTCACTAGGAAAATTAAACTCATAGGAAACCTTTCCGACCCGTTTTAAAATCTCATAAGGACCAACATACCAGGGACTTACTTCCCTTTTTAACCAATTCTCATCACCCCTTTCATACGTAAAATCTTCAAATAGACGTGATCACCTATTTCAAACTCATGATCTCTTGTCCTATTGTCAGCATATGTCTTTTGCTAACCAAAGGTTGTGTTTAATCTATCTCTTATCACCAAAACTTTCGTATAGACTAATAAATAATCTCGAGACCAAGGAGTCAAAAGTCACAACCTCAAACCATCAAACTGGAGACCTATATCTTCTACCATAAATAGGTTCAAAAGTTGCCATGGAGTTCATAAATGTAACTATTTTTTTAGGAGGAATCAATCTATGGTAGGTGATCTTTCCAGCTTCCCTTAAAATCAATAACACGTCCTCTTAACATATCTTCTATGTAACACTTTGAAAATCCAAGACAATTCTTAGAGCCTAATATAGGTGTCATTAGATCTAAGTACAGTTTTTAAGTCCATTTTAATAAATTTAGGTCATTTATGATTTGGAAATTTATGAAAAATAGTAAAAAGGTAGCTAATAGGTGTTTATGTTTTTCCATGGTTGAAACGTCTAGGTACGACTCCCCAAGGACCAACAACGGGCCCTTGAGGAGGACCCTATCAGATTGAGGCAATATTGTTTGAGTAGTCTACATCGACGAGGCCGGCAACGACCTGTGTTTGAATTGATGGTGCGTCGATGCCACTGTCGTCCCACACTTGCAAAATTCAAGGAAGACCATCTCGTACAAAGTCTCTTAACTTAGTTACGAAGTGTAAGACGGGGGGGGGGCTGTCCATTGACTCACAGATCGCCCATTGGCAGGGTTCCGTCTGTGAGGGTCTTAAGTTGCTACACCTTTTAAATGTTAATTAATTTAACTAATTAAGTGGTTTAGGGCTTAGTTAGGGATCAATGGGAGACTAATTAACTAATTTATCTCCCATATATAGGTCCTAATCCCAATTAATCTAATCATAACTCTCAAATACAAACTCTCTTCATTCTTTCTTTTTCTCTCTCTACTTGACCTCACCATTGAAGACTAGCAATCAAATAGGTTTGAGGGATTGAAAATGGAAGAATTCACCATCAATTCTTCATCAAACGTTAAGGTATGGGATCTCATTTACCTTTAAGACTCTACCTTAAAGAGTTCCTTCAAAATGGATTTCAATAGTTAAGTTTTCATGTGGGTTTTGTCTAACAACGAAATTGATGTTGTGGATTGAGTTGTTTATGGTTTGTTTAGGATATAATGTATAGATTAACATGTAATTTAACTTGATTTTGATTAATTGTAAGGGTTTGATTAATTGGGTTATGATTGATTCAAATGTCTTGATTGTTGGTTATATCACCATTAAAGGATGTAGTTACAATAATCATAATCAAATTGGAGAAAATAGTAGTCTTTCATGCTACTCTTTAGAAGATGATCTAGATTATAATTTGAGTTGACCTAGACATCTTATTTACATTATGATCTAGTATTGAATTGTGCTACTGTGTTTATTCTATTTTTGTTATCATGTTTATTATTTAATTATGATTTTGAACATCTAAAATGGATTGAAATGAGGTTTTAGGGTAAATCCTAAATGATAAACTATGAGGAAGACTTGGTAACTCTTGTAATCTCTATCTTTACTTCCATTTGTAATTAATTGTGGTTAAGTCATGATTTATAATTTAGTATGCCTTATGTTAGGATGATAGGGTGGTATGATATTTAATTGAAATGTCTTGACTATATTCTGAGGTTGATTAAGTTCTAGATGATATAACGATGGTGATGACTATCAATATAGCTTGATATGATATGAAATGCTAGTGTGTTAACCTAACTTATATGAAATTGTGATGAAAGGATTTATGCTCAATCAATTCTTATTGAGCTATTGATGATGATTAATATACAAGGGGTATACCCTATGACCTAAACTAAGCTATAATTGATAAATAAAGGCTTAAAGACATTTCAAAAAGGGACTCTAGCTTAGAACCGAGTGAACTAGATTAAGGAGTGTCCCTTCCCACATAAGGAAGGTAGGAACACAACATTACACTTGAGATTGGAGACTATAATGCATGGCGCATATAGAGGGTCCCAACTGTATCTCCGAGTTCATAAAATGTGTTGCCCCCATAGGAATACTAGATAGTGTGTCCACATAGTTGCTATGTTTTATGTTTTTGTACTATCTTGGCAAGTAGTATGCCTTATTTCGATGTATGGCTTTATGACACCAGATTCCACACTAGCTCATGTGGTTTATGTCGGTTAGGGAAAGATGTTCCCAAAAAGTAAAATGAATTAAAGGACATCAACTCTACATTTGACAACCTAAGGGGTCTATCTTAGTCTAGGTAGCAGTATGGGACACTACCTAAGAGTGCACCAGTTTTACTTGAGGGGAGTCTTTGAAAGATGTTCTTATATATTTTTATGTTATAATGATATATGATATGTACATGATGAACTTGCAAATTGTTGATAATATATATTGGTTAGTTAACTTATGAAAATGTGTTGGCTTATATTGTTAACATAAGATTAAATGTATATCTAAATGTTATTCTGTGTGAATTTGAACATTGATCATGGTTTCTTGTTGAAGTTACTTGATTTAGTAAGGTTATGGGGTTTTTCATGGTCATTGCACTTGTTAAATTTAGAAGGATTCATGAGTAGTTGTCTTGCTTAATATTATGTGATTAACTCT
Organism: Solanum pennellii; assembly: GCF_001406875.1. Taxonomy (NCBI): domain Eukaryota; kingdom Viridiplantae; phylum Streptophyta; class Magnoliopsida; order Solanales; family Solanaceae; genus Solanum; species Solanum pennellii. Next base: position 72,589,062 of record NC_028646.1, on the reverse strand, counting down.
TAACCATATTTGTGATGTCATTCTTTGATGGTAGAGTTCTAGTAAATTATGGGTTCAAGTATGTTGAGATACATATTACCTGTTTTTTGTTAGTAAGCATGTTTGGTCGATTGGTATGAGTGGCTTAGTTATGCATGAAACTTTTAAATATGTAAAATGGCATGTTTTAACTAAAAATACCTTTTTAACATGTTATGATGTTATAGGTGCATATGGTCTCATACTTAGTACATGTGGAGTACTAACCCCATTTTATTCCCTTTTCCAAAACATTTTATGTTCCAACCATTGAAGGCTCAGTCGGGACGACTTGAAGAAGGCTTGGATATTCTCTATCATCCAATTTTGTTGGTCCTCACTTTCCGAGGGCGATGCCAATATCTTGCCTATGAAGTTTCTCTGTTTTTCTAAGACTTTTATGTTCATTCCACTTTCATTTTTTATGACTTGTATAATCCTATATGTGGCTTCTTTACATTTGATGTAGGGCTATGCCCATATTTTTATAACGTTTAAATGATATGACATGAGACTATCTTTCTATTTTATATATATGTATGTGTAATAAAAGTAGAAGGCTATGTAACCTTCCTATATAAAGGCTCTATATATACTCGATAAATATATATTATGTGTATATAGAAATCTACGTAAACCACCCAGTAGAGTTAATGAAATTTTTTAAATTTTTTCGCATTTTCAACCTATGAATGTAATAATGTGACACGAATAGGCTACTCTTAGTCCTCAAAGAGCACGACGACGTCGGTTACGTCTAGGGTGTAAACACGGATGTGACAAACTTTGTATCAGAGTATAAGGTTGAATATCGTTGAGTTATGTCTCTATTTTTACCACGTCTATGTAGCTTTGTATTCATTATTGTGAAGTGCGCCACACTTATGAATAGGAATATATGTGATGCCTAGGAATCACTCTCTTTCTTGGAAATCCTATATCGTGCCGATAGAGTATACTTATGGTGTGATTTTGCATTTCATCCAATTATTGAGATTATAGGAAGAATGAATACAAGAAGGAACGTGGAAAGAAGACTTAAAGAGAAAACTGCAAATGTGGGAGCTCCTCCCCATGGTGATGAACTTCCTCCCCATGAAGAAGATTCTAACATGGAGCATGCACCGGTCAATCCTCCTCCTTTGACAGATAAGAATATAAGGACCGCTCTTCTCCTGATGGACCAAGTTATCACTACCCAAGCACAAGCAGCAACGTCTCAATCCCAGCTATCATGGCCCATGAAATATGGGAGGTTTTGCCCCATCTTCATCAACAAGTCACTACTATAGCTTCTCGTCTACGAGACTTCACTATGATGAACCCTCCTAATTTCAATGGGTCTATTGTTGATGAAGACCTCGAACAGTTCATCGATGAAGTCTCTAAATATAATTTTTGCTATTGGATTGTCCACAACATAGAAGGCCGAGTTGGCCACCTTTCAACTCAAGGACGTGCCACAAGCATGGTTTGTGCACTGGAAGGATAATACGCCCTTGAGAGGTTGTCCTTTTACTTGGGATATCTTCAAGAAGGCTTTTATTGATTGATTCTTTCTTAGGGAGATTAGGGAGGCAAAAGTGGTGGAGTTCATCAACCTTCACCAAGTAGGTATGAGTGTTCATGAATACTCCTTGAAATTCACTAAGTTGTCAAAATATGCTCCTTCATTGGTTTACGATCCTAATGATGAAATAAGTTGCTTTGTGATGGGGCTGTCGGATGATTTGCAAGAGGAGTGTCATACGACTATGCTACATGACAACATCAATATTTCTTGTCTAATGGTGCATGCCAAGCATGTAGAAGAGGCAAGGGCTAGGAGGAAGAGTAATGATGCTAGGATGGCAAGATCTTCTGTGTAAGTTCTTCAAAGAATAGGCTTGAGATAGAAGACGAGCCTATATTTAAGAAGCAGGTGTCAAGTCAAGTCCATTCGAACTTTCCAAAAGCTAGTGGTGAGAGGGTGTCTAACCCTAAATATAAGAAGGGGAAAGGTACTAATTCACCAACCGAGAATCCAATTTGCGAAAAGTGTGGCAAGAAGCACTATGGTTATTGCCTTAAGGGGACGGATAATTATTTTGATTGTGATAAAAATGGGCATAAGGTTAGGGATTTCCCAAATATGAGGAGTCAAGAAAAGGGTAGAGGTCAACCTCAAGCAAGTGGTTCTAATGATGCTCAAAAGAAGAACCGCTTTTATGCTCTCAGCTCTAAGGGTGAGCAAGAGAGTTCTCCCAACGTGATGACCGGTATTTTGAAAGTCTTCACTATATATGCTTATGCCTTACTTGATCGAGGTGCTACTTTATCATTTCTTACAACTCTTATAGATAAAAAGTTTGAAATTTTGCCCGACATTTTTCATTCACCTGTCATATTGTCTACTCCGGTGGGTGAGTCGGTTGTTGCAAAAAAAGTATACAAAAATTATCCTATAATGTTGCCCGATAGTGTTTCCTATGTTGACCTAGTAGAGCTTGATATGTTTTATTTTGATATTATATTGGGTATGGTTGGGTTGCATGCATGTTTTGCCTCAATTAATTGTAGGACAAGAGTGGTGCGGTTTAACTTTCCAAATGAACCCGTTGTTGAGTGGGAAGGGGAAAATTCTATTACTAGAGGTCATATTATCTCTTGTCTAAAAGCATAAAAAATGATATCAAAGGGTTATCCATATAACATGGTAAGAGTACAAGAACTAGACTCAAAAGTTCCTCCCATTGAGTCAATACCCCTCGAGAGTGAGTTATTGGAGGTTTTTACAAATGAAGTTCCGGGTATTTCTTCCAAATGGGAAGTTGACTTTAGCATTGATTCTCTACCGGATATAAATATCATTTCAATTCTTCCTTATCGGATGGATCCGGCCGAATTGAAGGAGTTTAATGCTCAACCTACGGATTTACTAGGTAAGAAGAGTTTTATAAGGCCTAGTATTTCTCTGTGGGGCACTCTAGTTTTGTTTGTAATGAAGAACGATGCCTCCTTGAGAATGTGTATTTATTACCGTCAACTCATCAAGGTCACCACTAAAAAAAAAGTACCCTCTCCCTTGGATTAATGAATTGTTTGATAAACTCCAAGGGGCAAGCCACTTCTCAAAAATTTACTTGAGATCGGGGTATCATCAACTTAGGGTGAAAAGTGAGGATGTACAAAAGACGGACTTTCGGATTATGTATGGTCACTATGTGTTCTTGGTTATGTCATTCGGTCGAAGGAATGCTTAGGCGGCATTTATGGACCTAATGAATAGGTAGTTTCTAAATTCCCTAGATGCATTTGTTATCATTTTTATTAACGACATCGTTGTATATTAGAAGAATAGGAGTTATCATATGAGTCATTTGAGCGTAGTACTGCAAACCCTTAATGAACATCAATTGTTTGCCAAATATAGAAACTGTGAGTTTTGGTTGAGGTCGGTGGCATTTCTTGGGCACATAATCTCTAGTGAGGGAGTTGAAGTAGATCTAAGGAAAACGGAGGCCTAGAAAAATTGGCCTAGACCATTGAGTCGAACCAACATTAGGAGTTTCTTGGGTTTAGCGGGTTATTATTGGAGGTTTTCTGGATGGTTTTACGTCCATTGCATCACCGTTGACTACTTTGACCCAAAAGAGTAAGAAATTAGAGTGGTTGACGCTTTTGAGAAAAGTTTCAAATTGTTGAATAATAGGATTACATCCGCTCCTGTGTTGTCCTTACCGGAGGGTACAAAGGGGTTTGTTTTGTATTGTGATGCATCCTGTGTGGGTTTAGGGTGTGTTCTTATGCAACATAGGAAGGTGTTAGCGTATGCTTCTAAGCAACTTAAGGTACAGGAGAGAAACTATCCCACTCATGACCTTGAATTAGCGGTCGTGGTGTTTGCTTTGAAAATAAGAAGGAAAACTTGTATGGGTTTCATGTTGATGTCTTTAATGACCATAAGAGTCTCCAATATGTGTTTACCCAAAAAAAGCTAAACCTCCGAAAAAAGAGGTGGTAAGAGTTATTGAAATACTATGATATGAGTGTCCTCTATCACCCCGGCAAGGCTTTTGTAATGGTGAATGCCCTAAGTCGTATGACTATGGGTAGTGTATCCCACATTGATGAAGCCAAGACGGACCTTGCAAAGGAAGTTCATAGGTTTGCTAATATGCGGGTGAAGTTGTAAGATTCTTTTGGTGGTGGTTTTATGGTTGGTAATAACTTCGAGCCATCACTAGTAGTTTAGGTGAAATCCAAATAACACCTCGACAAATCATTGATGGAGTTTAAAAAATCGGTCCTTGGAAAACTTTACGAGAAATTCTCCCTGGGGGGGATGGTAATTTAAGGTGCCAAGGGAGACTATGTGTTCCCAGTATGGATGGGTAGAGGGACCGGATCCTTTAAGAAGCCCATGGGTCCCTCTACTCCATTCATCCGGGTTCGGAAAAAATGTACCATGATCCAAGAGAAATATATTGGTGGGAAGGTTTGAAAAGGGACACAACAGAGTTTGTCGCTAAGTGTCCAAATTTTCAACAAGTAAAGGCCAAACACCAAAAGCCAGGTGTCTTGCTACAAGACATCTAAATTCCTACTTAGAAATGGGAACATCTCAATATGGACTTTGTAGTGGGTTAAACTCGTACTCAAATGTCATATGATTCTATATGGGTGGTTGTGGATAGGTTGACTAAGTCTGCTCGCTTTATTCCGATCATGTCTACTTATTCAGCGAAAGATTATGCTAGGATCTTCATAGATGAGATTGTGTGTCGCCATGGTATTCCGTTATCCATAATATCATATCGGGATGCACAATTCACGTCTTGATTTTTGAGATCATTCCAAAAAGGGTTGGGCACTTAGATGAAGTTGAGTACCACTTTTCATCCCCAAACGGATGGTCAAGCGGAACGCACAAGTCAAACCTTTGAGGATATGCTTAGTGCTTGCATTATATATTTTAAGGGGAAATGGGATAAACATTTGCCTTTGGTGGAGTTTTCTTATAATAATAGATTTGATTCATCTATTTCCATGGCTAACTATGAATCCTTGTATGGTAGGAGGGGTAGGTCTACTAGAGGATGGTTTGAAGTGGGTGAGACTTTGCTTCTTTGTCCCGATTTGATTTATAAAACCTTAAAGAAGATTCATATCATAAGAAACTTGTTCCAAATGCCTATAGTCGTCAACAGTCTTATGCCGATCATAGGAGAAGGGATTTGGAGTTTGAAAAGGGTGATAAGGCGTACTTGAAAATTTCACCAATGAAAGGGGTGGTTAGTTTTGGCAAGAAAGGGAAATTGAGTCCTCGTTATATGTGTCCCTATGAAATTTTACAAAGGGGCTTTAAGGTTGCTTATGAATTGGAACTCCCTAGTGAATTGTGTTCGTTTCATCCGGTTTTCCATGGTTCTATGTTGAAGAAGTGTATCGGTGATCCCGAGTCCATTCATTCTATTGAGGGTCTTGTTGTTAAGGATAACCTCTCTTATGAGGAAGTTCCGCTTCAAATTATTTATAGGAAATTCAAGAATTTAAGAAATAAATAGGTGGCTTTCGTAAAGGTGTTATGGAAGAATCACCTAGTTAAGGGTGCAACATGAGAGGCCAATGCAGATATGAAGTCTTGTTACCCTAATATTTTTAATAATTGAGGTTAATCATTCTTTTTAATAATATCAATATGACTAAGAATTGAAGTTTCTTGATTTTTGGGTGAAATTTTGCAAAATATGCATTTTTGAATACTTCACACCGAGGTTACTATGAAATTTGGTGCTTTAGTGTTGAAATTTTTCCTTTTGGTTTGTTTTGAGTTATGTTCTGTATTTTTATAGTGTGAGTCTTGATGAAATTATATGTAGCATGTTGTTAAGTTGAACTGTGTGCTAATTGACTCAAGTAATGTATTTTGAGCTCATATGTGTTGTGAGAAGGAAATACCTCATGATCAATTTATTTGAGTCTTATGTGTGATAATTGGAGTTTTAGAGTTGCCTTGTTAAAATGATATGATTTATGTTGATTTGATACTATTGATTGGTTGGGTTGCTAGCCTTGAGTCTATTCCTTCCTTCAAAGGAGTTTTCATATCATTTGGGGACGAATGTTCCTAAAGGGGGGGATAATGTAACAGTTTGAAAATCCAAGACTAGTCTTAGAACCTACCTTAGGTGTCATGAGGTCTAATTACTTTTTTAATTCCATCTAATTAAAATAGGTCATTTAGGAGGTATAAGAACCAAAAGGTCGAAGAACGTCCATGATGTCCGGATGTTGGTTAAAAGAGGTACCAGCGTGCCTTAACCTATATAACTAGCTTATAGGAGTTGGAAATTTATGAAAAATGGTTAAAAGGTATCTAATAAGTGTTTAGGTTGTTTCATGGTAAAAAAGTCCAGGTGTGACTGCCCACATACCAAGCAAGGGCCCTTGACGAGGACCCCTGCATATTGAGGCAACACTACCTGAGTACTCTGCATTGACGAGGCAAGAAACATCCCGTGTGTGGACTGACGGGGCGTCGATGCCTATGTCATCCTACACTTGGATAATTCGAGGAAGCCCCTCGCCTGCATAGTCTCTAAGCTTACCTAAGAAGTGCACGATGGAGTGGGGGTGTCCGTCGACTCACAGACGGCCCGTTGGAGGGGTTCCGTCTGTGAGGGTCATGAGTTGTTAAACGTTTTAAATGTTAATTCAATTAATTAATTAAATCATTTAGGGGTTAGTTAGGGATTATGGGGAGACTAGTTAACAAATTGAATTCCCTTATAAATGTCCCAACGACAATTAATCTAATTAACTTTAAAATACAAACTCTCGTCCTTCTCTCTCTATTTGAAATCACCATTGAAGACTAGAAAGGAAAGAGGTTTTATGGCTGGAAAAGGGATGAATTCACCATAAATTCTTCATCAAACGTTAAGCTATGAGATCTAATTATCCTTTTAGACGCTTTCCTCAAAGGGTTCCTTCAAAATGGATTTCAAAAGTTGAGTTTTCATGTGGGTTTCATCCAATTACGAAATTGATGTTGTGAATTGAGTTGTTTATGAATTCTTTAGGATATAATGGATAGATTAACACGTAATTGTACTTGATTATGATCAATTGTCATGGTTTAATTCAAATTTGAGAAAATTATTTTTAACCCTTAAGCCTAAGTTTGATCTTTATGTAAATTGGGCTATGATTGATTCAATTGTCTTGTATATGGGTTATATCACTATTACATGATGTATTTACAATAATCATTAAATAATTAGAGTGAACTATAGTACTTCATGCCAGTCTTAAGAAGATTATCTAGGTTAGAAGGTGAGGTCACATGGGCATCTTATTTTAAGTTATGATATAGTATTGAATTGTGCTATAATGTTTATTCTAGTATCCTTATCTTGTGTATTATTTAATTATGATGTTTAACATCTAAATTTGATTGAATTGATGTTTTAGGGTAAGTCCTAAATTATGAACTATGAGGAAGACTTGGTAACTCTTGGAATCTATCTTTACTTCCAATTGTGATTAAGTAAAGATTTATATTGGTGTATGCCTTTTGTTAGGATTAAAGGGTTGTATGATGTTTAATTTGATTGTCTTGACTAAAGATATACCATGGTTTCACGGTATTATAAATACTTTTTCCTTATGTTTAGTGTGTCCAAAAGCCTTTTTGTGCTAATTTTTACATAAGTTTCTCCTTATATGCAGGGAATCTGTCCAAAGATGTATGCGGAGGTTTTTGAGCGAAGAAATGCAGAAGAGACCACCTACGGAGCTTGTGACGGTCCGTCATGCTTGTGACGGTCCATAGGTGGCAGCGTAGTGCAGCTGCTGAAGGAAGATGGGGATGTCTGACCAAGTGTAGGGTTACGGAAAGCGTGACAGACCGTCGTAGCCATGACGGTCCGTCCGGCAGGTTCGTCATGAAGATCAGAGAAGTAGCCCAGTACCCATATTCTAAGAGTTCAAGTGTTTTTAAACGGAGACGCTCGACGGACCGTTGTGCTCGTAACGATCCGTCATACCTGCCGTCGAGGGTAATGAAGAGAGCAGCAGAAGAAATTTCATCAAGTATGGGACGACGGAGTCCATGACGGTCCGTCGTGACGACGACGATCCGTCGCGATGTCAGTCGATCCGGCCGCATTTTGATAGATTTCCAGCACATAGAGTCCTTGTTTATTTAGGTATTTTTTTTATATATATAGTTCGAAAAACCTCGTTTTTGAGGTTAGACTCTGGATCATTGTTAGACCTTTTAATATTGTGAGACTCTATTATTTTGTAGACTCTTTGAGCGATTATTAACTACCTTGAGACTTTTATCATTGATTGTTGGTGACTTTTGCTTATTAATCAAGTGAACGTTTGGATTTTACTCTTTCTCATTGAAGTAAGTACATGAATTCTTATATCATATATTTGAATATTGTGATTATGACTATGGGTAACTAAACTCCACAACTAGGGTTGTGGGAACCATAGGCAAATAATGCGGTAAAACCTAACTAATATAACAATTGTAGAATAGTGTCTTGCATGTATTGATAATTCTTTCGCATAGAAGTCTTTTTAACGGATGGCCAACGTTAGAAATCGCCTTAATGCGACTTGCCGGACCAAGGAGGTAGATAATAGGAAAAGAATTATCAACATAGATTTAGTGTATACTATCTAATAGGCTAGTATTAATTGGTACGAGGTAATAACTTAGTCAAGTATCGAATACGATGCTCAATATGAGGTAAAGATAAGGGTTAGGATAACAACACACGTAGCTGGACCAAGGTGCGGAGTGACATTTTCTAGATGCCGGACTAAGGATTTAGAAATACATAACTTATCACTTTGCATGCAAGATACTAGGAAAGAATTGTTATAGTTAGACTTATCAAGTTATGAACCTGTGTGGAACACTTAAACCCTAGTTACTTTGATTAATTGATTAAACTCCAACATTCGAAGCTGTTAGATTTCTCCTTTTATTTCGCTAGTTATTATCATTTATTTAGGAATAGAAACCCCCCTTTTATCATTTTTTCTTTCCAAGGAAGTAATTGACTGAACATTAGTAGTAATAAATTTAAGTTAAGTATAAACTATTTTACTCGTGGGAACGATCCCAACCTCACTAGTTGGGTTATTTACTTGACACGACCGCTTTACTTCTTATTTGAGAAGTAAGTTTGAGCGTATCAAATTTTCGCGCCGCTGCCGGTAAAAGAAGCTTTTAGATTAACTTAAACTTACTACTATAGTTTAGTTGATATTTTCTTGATTTTACATTGTTATATTGTTTTTGATTCTTGCAGAACTATCTTCCTTGTATGCCAAATACACGGAGAGGAAGAGAACCCTTGTTTCCCTACGATCACGAATTAGAGCGTACACTACGCAACAAGAATCGAAACTTGGGAATCAATGATGATGATCAAAACCATAACATCCCAGCTCCGGTTGATGTTCATGGTCAGTTGTTACCCGATGCTCCGGGTGAACACCAACAGAGGGGAAAAAATCCCGCTCCACGGCCACTAGCATACTACAGAGGCTATGACAACATAGCAGACTCTGATGGGCCACTTGTCTTGCCTCCTCTACCACCAGGCCACACCTTCGTGGTAACTAGTAGCCTGATGCAAATGCTCACTGCCATAGGTTTGTTTTAAGGGCTACCTTCTGAGGATCCACATGCCCATATAGCTAAGGTAAGGGCAGTGTGTAAAAGCTTTGTAAGGAGGCCTGACTTGGACTAGGATATAATAGGGCTTAGAGTGTTTCCTCTCTCACTGATGGGAGAGGCTGCAATATGGTTCACTGAGCTCCCTTACAACTCAATTTTCACTTGGAACCAACTAAGGGATGTTTTCTGAGCACGCTACTATCCGGTCTCAAAGAAACTAAACAACAAAGACTGAGTGAACTACTTTGTGGCACTACCAGGAGAGTCAGTTAGTAGCTCTTGGGATAGATTCACCTCCTTCTTGAGAAGCGTCCCAAATCACCTTATAGATGATGAGTCACTGAAGGAATACTTCTACCGGGGACAGGATGATAATAATAAAGCGGTGTTGGACACTATAGCAGGTGGATCTTATGGGGAGTGTCCTTATGCTAAGATTGCTGAAAAATTAGAGAAAATCTCCCGGAATAGTAAAGCTTGGAGTACTAGGATGTCAGATACCGGGAGAAATACCTTCGCAGTACAGTCCACTCACAACCCAGCCACAGATGAGATTCGTGAAGAAATGGCTCAGATGAGAACTGAGCTTGGGTTGGTACTAAAACATATCACTAGGGGTGCAGAAAAGATAAATGCAGTTAACTACTTGCCTAAACCACCACCTCCTAATGATTGGCGCCAAGGTCAAGGGAACCAAGGTCGGAACTATGGTAACTACAACCGTGAGGGTCATTATGTCCGAGATGGAAACTACAACCGCGACAACAACTTCAACAGGGGTAACTACTGTAACAGAAATGATAGGAATGGGCCCTATGTCCCCCCTCAAAATCGTGAAGTTACTCCTAGGGATGGTGGAGATAGTATGGCGCGAGTTGAGGATATGTTGCACAAAATGATGAAGAGGTTCGATGCTAGTGATGAGCACATTAAATATTGAAGGTGTGATTTAGCGGGCATTGGGCAGAAACTCGATACATATGCAATATCGATTAAGCAGATCGAGTTGCAAATGGCCCAATTATCTGCGAATGTGAACACACGGCAACCGGGCACTCTTCCTAGCAACACTGTCCAAAATCCGAAAAATGATGCACACTGCATGGCAATCACTACTCGGGGTGGTAAGCAAACCATTGACCCACCTATGCCGTCTAATAAGGAAAAGGTGAGAAAGGATGATGATAAGGTGGTAAAGGGTAGTGGTGAAGCAGAAGAGAGCGCTGGAAAAGATGCAGAAGTCCCTATGAAGGTAATTACCATGCCTAGACCACAACAACCCTTCCCTCAGAGATTAGTGCAGAAGACCGAGGATGGTAAATATCGACGTTTTATAACAATGTTGAATCAGCTTTCTATCAATGTCCCTTTGGTAGAAGCTCTTGAACAAATGCCCGGTTATGCCAAGTTTATGAAAGATCTGGTTACAAAGAAAAGATCGGTCACTTTTAAGGATGATGATAGACTGCAGCATTGTAGTGCTATTGCTACAAGATCTCTCGTACAAAAGAAAGAAGATCCGGGTGCGTTCATTATTCCTTGTACAGTCGGGTCATTACATTTTGCGAAAGCATTATGTGATATGGGGGCAAGCATAAATCTCATGCCCCTCTCGATTTACAAGAAGATGGGTTTGGGTGACCCAAAACCCACTGCGATGCGGCTACTGATGGCTGATCGAACAGTGAAAAGGCCAATAGGGATACTCCATGATGTGCTAGTAAAGGTGGAGTCATTCATATTTCCGTTAGATTTTGTTATTCTTGATTGTGAAGTCGATTTTTAAGTGCCTATTATTCTTGGGAGGCCATTCCTTGCTACAGGTAGAGCCTTAGTTGATATGGAAAAGGGGCAGATGAAATTTTGGTTGAACAATGAGGAAGTAACCTTCAACGTTTGTAGGACCATGAGGCAGAGTGGTGAGCTCCAATCGGTATCCACCATATCCCACAAAGAAAAGATGAAGAAGGAGAATGAAGAAAATAGTGCAAAACAAGAGTTTATGGTAGGGGATTCGGTGCTTTTAGAAAGATCTAGGTTGCCTTGTCTTCCAGGCAAGCTCAAGTCCAAACGGACTGGCCCTTACTTGATCACCCAAGTATTCCCTCATGGAGCAGTTGAGTTAAAAACCAAGGAAGGAGTGTGGTTTAAGGTGAATAGAGAACGAATAAAACTCTATTCTGGGCATACTGCATCGGTGAATAAAGCGATATAGGAATACCATCTTGATGAAGGCTGAGTAATCAAGTGTCCTCAGTCGTGCCGCGACGTTAAATCAGGCGCTTGTTGGGAGGCAACCCAAAACATATAGTTTTTATTTCTAGTAATGGTAGCATTTTCTACTAATGGGTTTTAAATTTGCAGGCACATCACCAGGAAATGCTGCAGAAAATTACTCTGCAGCAGTCACTGACGGATACAGCGACGGACCGTGTCAACTGTGACGGACCGTCGCATGAATTCGTCGTGCCAGGTACGTCTTTCTGTTATTTTAAAACTAGGGCACACGCGACGGAACCAACGACGGAACGTCACAAATGAGACGGACCGTCGTTGGGGACTCGTCGTGTCAATAATTAGGCGTACCCGACCCGACCCGGCTGGTGTTTTTTTAAAAGAATTCAACAGATAAAACCCCCAACCCTTCATTTCACCCCATTCCTTCACTCTTCCTCCTATGTCCCTCCCTTTTCAACTTCCAAAATTATCTCCCTCTTCAACCGATCATTTACCCCAATTTCTCTAAAGTCCTAAAAGTCCTCATCTACTAGTCGGAGCTACTGCTGTGGGTGTCTTATTGATCACCAAGTACCTTTTCCCTCTTGTTTTTGTCAAATTCTCAGGTATGTGTCTCTATTTTATACTCATTTATATTGCATTTTCTTTATCAATTATTAGTTCTAGTACTTCTTCATACGTTCATTCTTTGTCATATTTTTTCTGACCTAGGTTAAAAAAATTCCCGAAATTACCGTGTTAAAAACCTAGAAATATGTGCCTTAGCATTGCTAGTTTACTAGGTAATTCGGTTAGACAAATGTAGGTCAAAACACTACCAATTCGATTTGGTTCATAGGGGATGAATCGGGCATCTCCAGTTCTATCACTGAGTTACAGAACGAGACCCCGATGACGGACTGTCGTATTTACGACGGACCGTCACTAGGTCCGTTCCAACCGCCCTAACACTCCACTGTCCAATTAGTGTCCACCAACGGCCACATGCAACGGACCGTTGTTCCCGCGACGGTCCGTCCTGCACAACCGTTCTGGTTGTTAGAGACCCAATTCCTAAGGGTCTCTCACTTTTTCTAACTGTCCTTCAATGGACACATGCGACGGACCGTCATACCTACGACGGTCCGTCCTGCACAACCGTTCTGGTTGTTAGAGACCCTTTTCCTAAGGGTCTCTCTCTATTTTTCTAAGTGTTCTCCAACGGTCACTGACGACGGATCGTCATACCCTCGACGATCCGTCCTACATGACCGTCGTGACAGTCAGAGACCCCTCTCCTAGGGTCTCCATATTTCTTTTAAGTGTCATCTGACGGACACCTACGACGGACCGTCGTACCTGTGACGGTCCGTCCAGCATGACAGTTTCGATGGTCAGAGACCCCTCTCCTAAGGGTCTCCATATTTTTTTCAAGTGTCCTCTGACGGTCACCTACGACGGACCTTCGTACCTGTGACGGTCCGTCCTGCACATACCGTCATACTTGTCAGAGACTCTCCTTCAGGGTTCTCCACATAAACATAGTCTAAGTAAGACACGACGGACCCCATGACGGTCCGTCGTACTCACGACGAACCGTCACCTGCTACTTGTGTTTCACTGTTACGATAGCAATGTCATTTTATTTTAATTTTTTTTATTTATTTTGTGTGGTTTTGCTTGTCTTGTTTGCTCCTTCTAGTACTAATATTGATCCTTTACAGGTACTATCTACTATGGCACCAAAACAAGATCGAGTCTATGGGCGCGCGCGATCGAAGTCTGTCGCCTCGTCTGCTCGCCTAGTCATTGGCTCTGATGATGTGCGTGACCCCGAGTACGTGCCCCCAGGAACTTCCACCCCATCCCGTGCTGCACGTGCTGCCAGAGCCACACACAAAAAGGTGGGGTCCGGCGTAGTCACCGCTTCACAGTCTGATGAGGAGCGCACACTGACCGGCACACCATCTGGGTCAGCCACAAATGAAGAAGGACCGTCTGGCTCCTTAGGAGTTTCGTGGTCGGAGGAAGCCTCCAGATCTGCTGAGGTTCCCGCACCCGCCACCGCTGCAGCATCGGCCTCGTCTGATGAGGCTGACAGTTCGGAATCCACACCCGGTTCACCAGCTCGTGCTCTCACCCTGGTCACCGACAAGCCCAACCGGTGGTGTGCAGACAGGCAGTTTCAAGTCTATTCCGATGCCAAGTTCCTCAATGACAAAGGAGTTATGACTCGGACACTTACATTGGAGCGGCGGGTCCTTACGGGAAGTCTCCCGACGATGCCTGAGATCCACAATCTCTTCACCAGACATCGACTGAAGTGGACAGCACGTCCGTTGGGACGTTATAGTGAAGAGCTGGTCCGAGAGTTCTACGCATCCTTCGTAGCGACTCTCCGATCGCAGATTGATAGGCGGGCTGCCCCGCCAAACAAGCCCCACTGGAGCAGGTCCAAGTACGTGGCGTTCCGGTTGATATCTCCCTACCTGCTATCCGCCCGTTTCTATACGGCAAGAATGTCGACGCTAATCGGACCCCTCTCACTACCGAGTTTTACTACCGATGGCAGATTGTCAAAGATGGCCAATTTCTGCGTGAGCCATCGCTGAGAGAGACCACAAAGAGGTTGATGGACCTGCAGTTGTCCGTTGATGGAGAGGGTGCCGACTGGGTGACTGAGCCGAAGGGGGCCATCATGAAGGCCAACCTGACTTTCACGGCGATGTTTTTGTGGTTGATTGTCCGCCACTGCCTTTCCCACAGCCGGTGATAATATCTTCACATGGGATCGAGCAGTACTTATGGCGGTGATGATAGCCATGTTCGAGGTGGATTTTGCGTGGCTTCTACAGGCGGTCATGCACGAGAGGTCTTTTAAAGTCACAATTACTTACCCTTTCCCGTGCATGATATTTTCTCTATGCAGGTCTGCCGGTGTGCCTATATGGCACGCTGATCAACTCAAGACCCCGCTGGGCACAGTTGATATCGGCCTCATCAGGGATGAGGACAATGAGTTGGCTCCACGCAGAGGTCCCCGTCAAGAGTTGCCTCCCCTTGGTGACAATTTGGCTGAGCCGGTAGCAGAGACCCGCACGACTACGCAGGCGGCTTCCACTGACACCACCCCGGTCGAGTCTATCGCGTGTAGTAGCACTGCCCCGAGCTCCTCTCGCTCAGCCCCTTTCTCCGCTCTGGTCCCGCTTGCTGGGGTCCAGAAATTAGAGGCACAGATGGCCACACTTCTGCATCACATCCAGCCTTGGATGAAGAAGTCTATTGCTGAGGAAGAAGAGCGCTTGGAGCGGAGAATGGTCCAGCACACAGAGCAGAAGATCGTTGAGGTTCATCAGCGCTTGGACGCTTTTGAGTTGCGAGTGCTAGCCCGACCAACCCTCCGATGGATGTATCGACCCTTCAGGCTGCTGTCGACAGTCTTCCAGCACATATTGATACGATCTTAGAGGCTAGGGTGCCTGAGTTTGAGGCCCCTTCTGCAGAGCCTGCTGAAGACACAGTGATGGAGGCCCT
This sequence comes from Solanum pennellii, assembly GCF_001406875.1. Taxonomy (NCBI): domain Eukaryota; kingdom Viridiplantae; phylum Streptophyta; class Magnoliopsida; order Solanales; family Solanaceae; genus Solanum; species Solanum pennellii. Next base: position 72,573,605 of record NC_028646.1, on the reverse strand, counting down.
ATTCGCCACTTCAGACATTCCACCACCTCCCCCTCGAGAGAATGCCAAGAGGAGTAGGGGTCGAGAGGAGGATGAGGCGCGAGCACGGAAGAAGGAGCGCCGTGAGATAGAGGCTGCGAGGAGAGCCTCTCTTGCTGAGGAGGAGGCGCGTCAGATGAGAGCAGGAGAGTTAGCTGCTGATAGTGCTGTTGATGCTGAGGACACAACTGAGGGTTTCTTGATTACATAGGTAGTGGGTTCCGGGGAACCGGACCCACCAGCTTGCTGATCGTCGGCGCTTTGCGCCCCAGGTTTGCTTCACCTACCACTCTAGTATCTAAATTTTTTTATGCATTAGGGACAATTGCATGTCTTTTTGTTAGGGGTGGGGTAAATGGAAAGTGAGTGCTAGGTTGAATTCTGTGTAGCCCAATTCACTATACTCTTTTGGGATTTTCTTGCCTGTGTTCTTTTTCCCCGAAAGACTGATTACTTTTTCCGTTGAACCGACATGTCTATATCTTGTGTACATAGTTTAATTCTGGAGCATGATGGGTAAAATGATATCCTCATAAAATGTAAAATAATGCATGACTAGGCATAGTAATTGATAAATGTGTTGCTCTAAGCATGACATAGAGGTACACCACTTCATGACCCTAAGTCAAAAATTCGAACTACGTGTTTGATAATCTGGTAGAGTGATGAGATGTAAAGTGAGTGGAGGAAGATTTACTTGTACTAAGCTAGAACTTGCCTGGTTAGTCCTGCTAAAAGTAAGCTGTAATAGACAATTAGGAAAGGATCGTAGGCCATTATTCAATATAGCCCATTTTTAGCCTAAATAAAAGAAAACCAAATGAAATTTATCCTTCTTTGATCCAAATGATTTGAGCTTAAATTAGACCTTTCTTTCTCACCCCAACTAATCTTTTTTGGGAATTATGTGTTGGCCCTGGTCCCTCCTTGGACATGTGCACCTCAGCTTATGCCAAAAGCATAAGTTGAGGGTGGATAATGTAGTAAACAACCTTTTTATGGCCCTGACCCAACTTTGGGTATTGTGTACTTTGACTCATGGCAAAGCCATGAGTTGAGGGTGGCTATTATGAGGAATGCTCTGGAAAGTGGGATTGAAAGAATAAAGAGAGAGAAAGAGCAAAAGTAAAGTGACTCAAAAATTAGTTAAAAGAAAAGTAAAAATGAATAAAAAATATACAAGCAAGAAAACAAGAGAGTCACTTACACAAATGAAGAAAGAAGGGAAAATAGCAAGGTGAAAGAATGTGGGAAACTGGGCAAAATAAAATGATAGAAAATGGTATGTTTAGCCGATATGTCAAGGAGGGCAAAAATTCACTAAAGTATACCTAAATATACCTACCTGACCCTGAGCCTATGTTACAAGCTAAGAAATTCCTATCGTGATCCTAAGGGTTGTATAGCGAACATAAAGCAGTGAAAATAAGGGCAAGCTTATTGCAATTGGTATGAAGGAGTATGAATTTGTTCTGAGAGTGAGTGTTGAAAAGTAATCCTTATACACAAACTGAAATCATTGTGTGAAAAATGAGGATTTTGTTTTGAAGTGAGGACACTAGTTGCATTACCGGAAATATTAGCACCTCGGTGAGAAATTGAAGAGGATAGGTGTTAGTGCATGGTGAGCATGTGTCATGATCTGATTCCACATAATTCAAGCCTAATAGTGATAGCATGCATAAATACTATGAGATTAATAGTGATAGCATGCATAAATACGAAGATTGTGTATTGAGTCATATTGCGTCATTTTAGCGAAGAAATGCAGAAGAGACCACCTACGGAGCTTGTGACGGTCCGTCATGCTTGTGACGGTCCGTAGGTGGCAGCGTAGTGCAGCTGCAGAAGGAAGATGGGGAAGTCTGACCAAGTGTGGGGTTACGGAAAACGTGACGGACCGTCGTAGCCATGACGGTCCGTCCTGCAGGTTCCTCATGAATTTCAGAGAAGTAGCCCCAGCACCCATATTCCAAGAGTTCAAGTGTTTTTAAACGGAGACCCTCGACGGACCGTTGTGCTCGTAACGATCTGTCATACCTCCCGTCAAGGGTAATGAGGAGAGCAGCAGAAGAAATTTCATCAAGTATGGGACGACGAAGTCCATGACGGTCCATCGTGACCACGACAATCCGTCGCGATGTCAGTCGATCCAGCCGCGTTATGACAGATTTCCAACAAATAGAGTCCTTGTTTAATTAGGTTTTTATTTTCTATTAATAGTTCGAAAAACCTCGTTTTTGAGGTTAGACTCTGGATCATTGTTAGACCTTTGAATATTGTGAGACTCTTGATTATTTTGTAGACTCTTTGAGAGATTATTGATTATCTTGAGACTTTTATCATTAATTGTTGGTGACTTTTGCTGATTAATCAAGTGAACTTTCAGATTTTACTCTTTCTCATTGAAGTAAGTACATGAATTCTTATATCATATATTTGAATATTGTGATTATAACTATGGGTAACTAAAATCCATAACTAGGGTTGTGGCAACCATAGGCAAATAATGAGGTAAAACCTAACTAATATAACAATTCTAGAATAGTGTCTTGCATGTATTGATAATTCTTTCGCATAGAAGTCTTTTAAACGGATGGCCAACGTTAGAACTCGCCTTAATGATACTTGCCAGACCAAGGAGGTAGATAATAGGAAAAGAATTATCAACACAGATTTAATGTATACTATCCAATAGGCTAGTATTGCTTGGTACGAGGTAATAACTTAGTCAAATATCAAATACAATGCTTAATATAAGGTAAAGATAAGGGTTGACTTTGCATGAAAGATACTAGGAAAGAATTGTTATGTTAGACTTATCAAGTTATGAACCTGTGGGGAACACGTTAACCCTAGTTACTTTGATTAATTTATTAAACTCCTACATTCTAAGCTGTTAGTGGTCTCCTTTTATTTCGCTAGTTATTTTCATTTATTTAGGAATAGAAACCCCCCTTTTATCATTTTTGCTTTCCAAGGAAGTAATTGACTGAACATTAGTAGTAATAAATTGAAGTTAAGTCTAAACTATTTTCCTCGTGGGAACGATCCCAACCTCACTAGTTGGGTTATTTACTTGACACGACCGCTTTACTTCTTATTTGAGAAGTAAGTTTGAGCGTATCAAATTTTGGCGCCGCTGCCGGGGAGAGTAGCTTTTAGATTAACTTAAACTTATTACTATAGTTTAGTTGATATTTTTTTGATTCTACTTTGTTTTATTGTTTTTGATTTTTGCAGAACCATCTTCCTTGTATGCCAAATACACGGATAGGAAGAGAACCCTTGTTTCCCTACGATCACGAATTAGAGCGTACACTACGCAACATGAATCGAAACTTGGGAATCAATGATGATAATCCCAACAAGAACATCCCAGTCCGGTTGATGTTCATGGTCAGTTGTTACCCGATACACTGGGTGAACACCAACAGAGGGGACAAAATCCCGCTCCACGGCCCCAAGCATTCTACAGAGGCTATGACAACATAGCACACTCCGATGGGCCACTTGTCTTGCCTCCTCTACCACCAGGTCACACCTTCGTGGTAACTAGTAGCCTGATGCAAATGCTCACTGCCAGAGGTTTGTTTTCAGGGCTACCTTCTTAGGATCCACATGCCCATATAGCTAAGGTAAGGGCAGTGTGTAAAAGCTGTGTAGGGAGGCCTGCCTTGGACTTGGATGTAATAGGGCTTAGAGTGTTTCCTCTCTCACTGACGGGAGAGGCTGCTATATGGTTCACTGAGCTCCCATACAACTCAATTTTCACTTGGAACCAACTAAGGGATGTTTTCTTAGCACGCTACTATCCGGTCTCCAAGAAAGTAAACCACAAAGAAAGAGTGAACAACTTTGTGGCACTACCAGGAGAGTCAGTTTGTAGTTCTTGGGATAGATTCACCTCGTTCTTGAGAAGCGTCCCAAATCACCGTATAGATGATGAGTCACTGAAGGAATACTTCTATCGGGGATAGGATGATAATAATAAAGTGGTGTTGGACACTATAACAGGTGGATCTTATGGGGAGTGTCCTTATGCTGAGATTGCTGAAAAAATTAGAGAAAATCTCCCAGAATAATAAAGCTTGGAGTACTAGGAAGTCAGATACCGGGAGAAATACCTTCGCAGTACAGTCCACTCATAACCGAGCCACAGATGAGATTCGTGAAGAAATGGCTCAGATGAGAACTAATCTTGGGTTGTTATAAAAAATATCAGTGGGGTGCAGAAAAGATAAATGCAGTTAACTACTTGCCTGAACCACCACCTCCTAATGATGAATGCTATTATGTGGAGGACTCCTATGCAGTAAATGAGCAGACGGGTGGTTTTCGACCGAGCGCCCAAGGCTCAAATCAGGATAATTGGCGCAAAGGTCAAGCGAACCAAGGTCAGAACTATGGTTACTACAACCGTGAGGGTCATTATGTCCAAGATGGAAACTACAACCGAGACAAAAACTTCAACATGGGTAACTACGGTAACAGAAATGATAGGAATTGGCCCTATGTCCCCCCTCAAAATCGTGAAGTTACTCCTAGGGATGGTGGAGATAGTATGGCGCCAGTTGAGGGTCTTAAGTTGCTACACCTTTTAAATGTTAATTATGGCGCCAGTTGAGGGTCTTAAGTTGCTACACCTTTTAAATGTTAATTAATTTAACTAATTAACTGGTTTAGGGTTTAGTAAGGGATCAATGGGAGACTATTTAACTAATTTAATTCCCATATATACGTCCTAATACCAATTAGTCTAATCATAACTCTCAAATACAAACTCTCTTCATTCTTTCTTTTTCTCTCTCTACTTGACCTCACCATTGGAGACAAGCAATGAAATAGGTTTGAGGGATTGAAAATGGAATAATTCACCATCAATTCTTCATCAAACGTTAAGGTATGGGATCTCATTTACCTTTGAGACTCTTTCCTTAAAGAGTTCCTTCAAAATGGATTTCAATAGTGAAGTTTTCATGTGGGTTTCGTCTAACAACGAAATTGATGTTGTGAATTGAGTTGTTTATGGTTTGTTTAGGGCATAATGTATAGATTAACATGTAATTGACCTTCATTTTGATTAATTGTCAGGTTTTGATTCAAATTGAAGAATATGATCTTTAACCCGTAACCCTATGTTTGATCTTATGTAATTGGGTTATGATTGATTGAAATGTCTTGATTGTTGGTTATATCACTATTAAAGGATGTAGTTACAATATTGATAAGCAAATTGGAGCGAATTGTAGTCTTTCATGCTACTCTTTAGAAGATGATCAGGATAATAATTTGAGTTGACCTAGACATCTTATTTACGTTATGATCTAGTATTGAATTGTGCTACTGTGTTTATTCTATTTTTGTTATCATGTTTATTATTTAATTATTATTTTGAACATCTAAAATGGATTGAAATGTGGTTTTAGGGTATGTCCTAAATGATAAACTATGAGGAAGACTTGGCAACTCTTGTAATCTCTATCTTTACTTCCATTTGTAATTAACTGTGGTTAAGTCATGATTTATAATTGAGTATGCCTTATGATAGGATGATAGGGTGGTATGATATTTAATTGAAATGTCTTGACTATATTGTGAGGTTGATTAAGGTGTAGATTATATAAGGATGGTGATGACTATCAATATAGCTTAATATGATATGAAATGCTAGTGTGTTAACCTAACTTATATGAAATTGTAATGAAAGGATTTATACTCAATCAATTCTTATTGAGATATTGATGATGATGAATATACAAGGGGTATACCCTATGACCTAAACTAAGCTATAATTGATAAATAAAGGGTTAAAGACATTTCAAAAAGGTACTCTAGCTTAAAACTGAGTGAACTAGATTAAGGAGTGTCCCTTCCCACATAAGGAAGGTAGGAACACAACATTACTCTTGAGATTGGATACTATAATGCATGGCGCATATAGAGGGTCCAAACTGTATCTCATAGTTCTTAAACTGTGTTGCCCCCATAGGAATACTAGATAGTGTATCCACATAGTTGCTATGTTTTATGATTTTGTACTATCTTGGCAAGTAGTACGCCTTCTTTCGATGAATGGTTTTATGACACCAATTCCACACTAGCTCATGTGGTTTAGGTCAGTTAGGGAAAGATGTTCCCAAAAAGTAAAATGAATTAAAGGACATCAACTCTACATTTGACAACCTAAGGGGTATATCTTAGTCTAGGTAGCGGTATGGGACACTACCTAAGAGTGCACCAGTTTGACTTGAGGGGAGTCTTTGAAGGATGTTCTTATATATGTTTATGTTATAATGATATATGATATGTACATGATGAACTTGCACATTGTTGATAATATATGTTGGTTAGTTCACTTATGAGAATGTGTTGGGTTATATTGTTAACATAAGATTAAGTGTATATCTAAATGTTATTCTATGTGTAGTTTAACATTGATCATGGTTTCTTGTTGAAGTTACTTGATTTAGTAAGGTTATGGGGTTTTTCATGGTCATTGCACTTGTAAAATTTAGAAGGATTCATGAGTAGTTGTCTTGCTTAATATTATGTGATTAACTCTTAACCATATTTGTGATGTCATTCTTTGATGGTAGAGTTTTAGTAAATTATGGGTTCAAGTATGTTGACATACATATTACCTGTTTTTGTTAGTAAGATGTTTGGTCGATTGGTATGAGTTGCTTAGTTATGCATGAGACTTTTAAATATGTAAAATGGCATGTTTTAACAAAAAGTTTAACATGTTATGATATTATATGTGCATATGGTCTCATACTTAGTACATGTGGAGTACTAACCCATTTTATTCCCTTTTCCAAAACATTTTATGTTCCAATCGTTGAAGGCTCACTCGGGACGACTTGAAGAAGGCTTGGATATTCTCTATCATCCAATTTTGTTGGTCCTCACTTTCCGAGGGCGATGCCAATATCTTGCATATGAATTTTCTTTGTTTTTCTAAGACTTTTATGTTCATACCACTTTCATTTTTTATGACTTGTATAATCCTATATGTGGCTTCTTTACATTTGATGTAGGGCTATGCCCATATTTTTATCACGTTTAGATTATATGACATGAGACTATCTTTCAATTTTATATATATGTATGTGTAATAAAAGTAGAAGGCTATGTAACCTTCATATATAAAGGGTCTATATATACTCGATAAATATATATTATGTGTATGTAGAGGTCTATGTAAACCTCCCAGTAGAGTTAATGAAATTTTTTTAATTTTTTCGCATTTTCAACCTATGAATGTAATAATGTGAGACCAAGAGGATACTCTTAGTCCTCAAAGAGCACGACGACGTCGGTTACGTCTAGGGTGTAAACACGGATGTGACAAACTTTGTATCAGAGTATGAGGTTGAATATCGTTGAGTTATGTCTCTATTTTTACCACGTCTATGCAGGTTTGAATTCATTATTGTGAAGCGCGCCACACTTATGAATAGGAATCTATGTGATGGCTAGGAATTACTCTCTTTCTTGGAAATCCTATATCATGTCGATATAGTATACTTATGGTGTGATTTTGCATTTCATCCAATTATTGAGATTATAGGAAGAATGAACACAAGAAGGAACGTGGAAAGAAGACTTAAAGAGAAAATTGCCAATGTGGGAGCTCCTCCCCATGGTGATCAACTTCCTCCACATGAAGAAGATTCTAACATGGAGCATGCACCGGTCAATCCTCCTCCTTTAACGGATAAGAATATAAGAACCGCTCTTCTCCTAATGGACCAAGTTATCACTACTCAAGCACAAGCGGCAACGTCTCAATCCCAGCTATCATGGCCCATGAAATATGGGAGGTTTTGCCCCGTCTTCATCAACAAGTCACTACTATAGCTTCTCCTCTACGGAACTTCCCTATGATGAACCCTCACACACGGGACTTTTGCATTGTGATGCATCCCGTGTGGGTTTAGGGTGTGTTCTTATGCAACATAGGAAGGTGATAGCGTATGCTTCTAAGAAACTTAAGGTACAAGAGAGAAACTATCCCACTCATGACCTTGAATTAGCGGCCGTGGTGTTTGCTTTGAAAATAAGGAGGAAAACTTGTATAGGTTTCATGTTGATGTCTTTATTGACCATAAGAGTCTCCAATATGTGTCTACCCAAAAAAATCTAAACCTCCGAAAAAAGAGGTGGTAAGAGTTATTGAAAGACTATGATATGAGTGTCCTGTATCACCCCGGCAAGGCTATTGTAATGGTGAATGCCCTAAGTCGTATGACTATGGGTAGTGTATCCTACATTGATGAAGACAAGAAGGACCTTGCAAAGGAAGTTCATAGGTTTGCTAATATGGGGGTGAAGTTGTAAGATTCTTTTGGTGGTGGTTTTATGGTTGGTAATAACTTCGAGCCATCACTAGTAGTTTAGGTGAAATCTAAAAAACACCTCGACAAATCATTGATGGGGTTCAAAGAATTAGTCCTTGGAAAACTTTACGAGACATTCTCCCTTGGGGGGATGGTAATTTAAGGTGCCAAGGGAGACTATGTGTTCCCAGTATGGATGGGTAGAGGGACCAGATCCTTTAAGAAGCCCATGGGTCCCTCTACTCCATTCATCCGGGTTCAGAAAAAATGTACCATGATCCAAGAGAAATATATTGGTGGGAAGGTTTGAAAAGGGACACAACAGAGTTTGTCGCTAAGTGTCCAAATTGGCAACAAGTAAAGGCCGAACACCAAAAGCCAGGTGTCTTACTACAAGACATCTAAATTCCGACTTTGAAATGGGAACATCTCAATATGGAATTTGTAGTGGGTTTAACTCGTACTCAAATGTCATATGATTCTATATGGGTGGTTTTGAATAGGTTCACTAAGTCCTCTCGCTTTATTCCGATCAAGTCTGCTTATTCAGCGGAAGATTATGCTAGGATCTTCATAGATGAGATTGTGTGTTGCCATGGTATTCCGTTATCCATAATATCAGACCGGGATGCACAATTCACATATAGATTTTTGAGATCATTCCAAAAAGGGTTGGGCACTAAGATGAAGTTGAGTACCACTTTTCATCCCCTAACGGATGGTCAAGCGGAACACACTATTCAAACCTTTGAGGATATGCTTAGGGCTTGCATAATATATTTTAAGGGGGAATGGGATAAACATTTGCCTTTGGTGTAGTTTTCTTATAATAATAGATGTCATTCATCCATTTCCATGGCTAACTATGAAGCCTTGTATGGTAGGAGGTTTAGGTCTACTAGAGGATCGTTTGAAGTGGCTGAGCCTTCGCTTCTTTGTCCCGATTTGATTTATAAGACCTTAAAGAAGATTCCTATCATAAGAAACTTGTTGCAAATCCTATAGTCGTCAACAGTCTTATGACGATCATAGAAGAAGGGATTTGGAGTTTAAAAAGGGTGATAAGGCGTACTTGAAAATTTCAACAATGAAAGGGGTGGTTAGATTTGGCAAGAAAGGGAAATTGAGTCCTCGTTATGTGTGTCCCTATGAAATTTTACAAAGGGGTTTTAAGGTTGCTTATGAATTGGAACTCCCTTGTGAATTTGCTTCGTTTCACCCGGTTTTCCATGGTTCTATGTTGAAGAAGTGTATCGGTGATCCCGAGTCCATTCATTCTATTGAAGGTCTTGTTGTTAAGGATAACCTCTCTGGTAAGGAAGTTCCGCTTCAAATTCCTTATAGGAAATTCAAGAATTTAAGAAAAAATTGGTGGCTTTCGTACAGGTGTTATAGAAAAATCACCTAGTTAAGGGTGCAACATGAGAGGCCAATGCCGATATGAAGTCACGTTACCCTAATATTTTTAATAATTGAGGTTATTCATTCTTTTTAATAATATCAATAAGACTAAGAATTGAAGTTTCTTGATTTTTCGGTGAAATTTTGCAAAATATGTATTTTTGAATACTTCACACCGAGGTTACAGTGAAATTGGTGCTTTAACCTTGAATTTTTTTCCTTTTGGTTTGTTTTGAGTTATGTTGTGTATTTTTATAGTGTGAGTCTTGATGAAATGATATGTAGCATGTTGTTAAGTTGAACTTTGTGCTAATTGACTCAAGTAATGTATGTTGAGCTCATATGTGTTGTGAGAAGGAAATACCTCATGATGAAGTTATTTGAGTCTTATGTGTGGTAATTGAAATATTAGAGTTGCCTTGTTAAAATGATATGATTTATGTTGATTTGATAGTATTGATTGGTTGGGTTGCTAGCCTTGAGTCTATTCCTTCCTTGAAAAGAGTTTTCATATCATTCGGGGACGAATGTTCCAAAAGGCGGTATAATGTAACACTTTGAAAATCCAAGACTAGTCTTAGAACCTAATTTAGGTGTCATGAGGTCTAAGTACTGTTTTAATTCCATCTAATTAATTTACGTCATTTAGGAGGTATAAGAACCAAAAGGTCGAAGAACGTCCATGATGTCCGAAAGTTGGTTCAAAGAGGTCCTAGCGTGCCATATCCTATTTAACTAGCTTTTAGGAGTTGGAAATTTATGAAAAATGGTGAAAAGGTATCTAATATGTGTTTAGGTTGTTTCATGGTAAAAACGTCCAGGTGTGACTCCCCACATACCAAGCAAGGGCCCTTGAGGAGGACCCCTGCAGATTGAGGCAACACTACTTGAGTACTCTACATTGACGAGGCAAGAAACGTCCCGTGTGTGGAATGACGGAGCGTCGATGCCACTGTCATCCTACAATTGGATAATTCGAGGAAGCGCCTTGCCTGCGTAGTCTCTTAACTTACCTGCGAAGTGCAGGATGGAGTGGGGGTGTCCGTCGACTCACAGACGGCCCGTTGGAGGGGTTTCGTCTGTGAGGGTCATGAGTTGTTAAACGTTTTAAATGTTAATTCAATTAATTAATTAAATCATTTAGGGGTTAGTTAGGGATTATGGGGAGACTAGTTAACAATTTGAATTTCCATATAAATGTCCCAACGACAATTAATCTAATTAACTTTAAAATACTAACTCTCTTCCTTCTCTCTCTATTTGAAATCACCATTGAAGACTAGAAAGGAAAGAGGTTTTATGGCTGGAAAAGGGACGAATTCACCATAAATTCTTAATCAAACGTTAAGCTATGAGATCTAATTATCCCTTTAGACTCTTTCCCCAAAGGGTTCCTTCAAAATGGATTTCAAAAGTTGAGTTTTCATGTGGGTTTCATCCATTTACGAAATTGATGTTGTGAATTGAGTTGTTTATGGATTCTTTAGGATATAATGGATAGATTAACATGTAATTGAACTTGGTTATGATCAATTGTCATGGTTTAATTCAAATTTGAGATAATGATCTTTAACCCTTAAGCCTAAGTTTGATCGTTATGTAAATTGGGCTGTGATTGATTCAATTGTCTTGCTTATGGGTTATATCACTATTACATGATGTATTTACAATAATCATTAACAAAGTTAGAGTGAACTGTAGTCCTTCATGCCAGTCTTAAAAAGATTATCTAGGTTAGAAGATGAGGTCACATGGGCATCTTATTTTAAGTTATGATATAGTATTGAATTGTGCTATAATGTTTATTCTAGTATCCTTATCTTGTTTATTATTTAATTATGATGTTTAACATCTAAATTGGATTGAATTGATGTTTTAGGGTAAGTCCTAAATGATGAACTATGAGGAAGACTTGGTAACCCTTGGAATCTCTATCTTTACTTCCAGTTGTGATTAAGTCAAGATTTATAATGGTGTATGCCTTCGGTTAGGATTAAAGGGTTTTATGATGTTTAATTTGATTGTCTTGACTATTGATATACCGTGGTTTGACGGTATTATTTATACTTTTTCCTTAAGATTAGTGTGTCCAAAAGCCTTTTTGTGCTAATTTTTATAAAAGTTTCTCCTTATTTGCAGGAAATCTGTCCAAAGATGAATGCAGAGGTTTTTGAGCAAAGAAATGCAGAAGAGACCACCTACGGAGCATGTGACGGTCCGTAGGTGGCAGCGTAGTGCAGCTGTTGAAGGAAGATGGGGAAGTCTGACCAAGTGTGGGGTTACAGAAAACGTGACGGACCGTCGTAGCCATGACGGTCCGTCCTGCAGGTTCGTCATGAAGATCAGCGAAGTAGCCCCAGTACACATATTATAAGAGTTCAAGTCTTTTGAAACGGAGACCCTCGACGGACCGTTGTGCTCGTAACAATCCGTCATACCTGCCGTCGAGGGTAATGAAGAGAGCAGCAGAAGAAATTTCATCAAGTATGGGACGACGGAGTCCATGACGGTCCATTGTGACCACGACGATCCGTTGCGATGTCCGTCGATCCAGCCGCGTTTTGACAGATTTCCAGCAAATAGAGTCCTTGTTTAATTAGGTTTTAATTTTCTATAAATAGTTCGAAAAACCTCGTTTTTGAGGTCAGACTCTCGATCATTGTTAGACCTTTGAATATTGTGAGACTCTTGATTGTTTTGTAGAATCTTTGAGAGTTTATTAATTATCTTGAGATTTTTATCATTGATTGTTGGTGACTTTTGCTGATTAATCAAGTGAACTTTCGGATTTTACTCTTTTTCATTGAAGTAAGTACATGAATTCTTATATCATATATTTGAATATTGTGATTATGACTATGGGTATGTAAACTCCATAACTAGGGTATTGGGAACCATAGGCAAATAATGAGGTAAAACCTAACTAAAATAACAATTCTAGAATAGTGTCTTGCATGTATTGAAAATTCTTTCGCATAGAAGTCTTTTTAACGGATGACCAACGTTAGAACTCGCCTTAATGCTACGAGGTAATAACATAGTCAAATTTCGAATACGATGCTTAACATGAGGTAAAGGTAAGGGTTAGGATAGCAACACACGTAGCCGGACCAAGGTGCGGAGTGACATTTTCTAGATGCCGGACCAAGGATTTAGAAATACATAACTTATCACTTTGCTTGCAAGATACTAGGATAGAGTTGTTATAGTTAGACTTATCAAGTTATGCCTGTGGGGAACACGTAAACCCTAGTTACTAGGATTAATTTATTAAACTCCAACATTCGAAGCTGTTAGTTGTCTCCTTTTATTTCGCTAGTTATTTTCATTTATTTAGGAATAGAAACCCCCCTTTTATCATTTATGCTTTCCAAGGAAGTAATTGACTGAACATTAGTAGTAATAAATTGAAGTTAAGTCTAAACTATTTTCCTCATGGGAACGATCCCAACCTCACTAGTTGGGTTATTTACTTGACACGACCGCTTTACTTCTTATTTGAGAAGTAAGTTTGAGCGTATCAAATTTTGGCGCCGCTGCCGGGGAGAGTAGCTTTTCGATTAACTTAAGCTTATTACTATAGTTTAGTTGATATTTTCTTGATTTTACTTTGTTTTATTGTTTTTGATTCTTGAAGAACCATCTTCCTTGTATACCAAATACACGGAGAGGAAGAGAACCCTTGTTTCCCTATGATCATGAATTACAGCGTACACTACGCAACATGAATCGAAACTTGTGAATTAATGATGATGATCCAAACCAAAACATCACAGCTCCGGTTGATGTTCATGGTCAGTTGTTACCCGATGCTCTGGGTGAACACCAACAGAGGGGAAAAAATCCCGCTCCACGGCCCCAAGCATACTACAGAGGCTATGACAACATAGCAGACTCCGATGGGCCACTTGTCTTGCCTCCTCTACCACCAGGCCACACCTTCGTGGTAACTAGTAGCCTGATGCAAATGCTCACTGCCAGAGGTTTGTTTTCAGGGCTACCTTATGAGGATCCACATGCCCATATAGCTAAGGTAAGGGCAGTGTGTAAAAGCTGTGTATGGAGGCCTGACTTGGACTTTGATGTAATAGGGCTTAGAGTGTTTCCTCTCTCACTGACGGGAGAGGCTGCTATATGGTTCACTGAGCTCCCTTACAACTCAATTTTCACTTGGAACCAACTAAGGGATGGTTTATTAGCACGCTACTATCCGGTCTCCAAGAAACTAAACCACAAAGACAGAGTGAACAACTTTGTGGCACTACCAGGAGAGTCAGTTAGTAGTGCTTGGGATAGATTCACCTCGTTCTTGAGAAGCGTCCCAAATCACCGTATTGATGATGAGTCATTGAAGGAATACTTCTATCGGGGACAGGATGATAATAATAAAGTGGTGTTGGACACTATAGCAGGTGGATCATATGGGGAGTGTCCTTATGCTGAGATTGCTGAAAATTAGAGAAAATCTCCCGGAATAATAAAGCTTGAGGTACTAGGAAGTCAGATACAAGGAGAAATACCTTCGCAGTACAGTCCACTCACAACCCAGCCACAGATGAGATTCCTGAAGAAATGGCTCTGATGAGAACTGAGCTTGGATTGGTAATAAAACATATCATTGGGGGTGCAGAATAGATAAATGCAGTTAACTACTTGCCTAAACCACCACCTCCTAATGATGAATGCTATTATGTGGAGGACTCTTATGCAGTAAATGAGCAGACAGGGGGTTTTCGACCGAGCGCCCAAGGCTCAAATCAGGAAAATTGGTGCCAAGGTCAAGGGAACCAAGGTTGGAAATATGGTAACTACAACCGTGAGGGTCATTATGTCCGAGATGGAAACTACAACCGCGACAACAACTTCAACAGGGGTAACTACGGTAACGGAAATGATAGGAATGGGCCCTATGTCTCCCCTCAAAATCGTGAAGTTACTCCTAGGGATGGTGGAGATAGTATGGCGCGAGTTGAGGATACGTTGCACAAAATGATGAGGAGGTTCGATGCCACTGATGTGCACATTAAAGAGTTAAGTTGTGATTTATCAGGTATTGGATAAAAAGTCGATACACATGCAATATCGATTAAGAAGATCGAGTTGCAAATGGCCCAATTATCTGCGACTATGAACACACGGCAACCGAGCACTCTTCCTTGCAACACTGTCCAAAATCCGAAAAATGATGTACACTAAATGGCAATCACTACTCGGGGTGGTAAGCAAACCATTGACCCACCTATGCCGTCTAATGAGGAAAAGGTGAGAAAGGATGATGATAAGGTGGTAAAGGGTAGTGGTGAAGCAGAAGAGAGCGCTGAAAAAGATGCAGAAGTCCCTATGAAGGTAATTCCCATGCCTAGACCACCACCACCCTTCCCTCAGAGATAAGTGAAAAAGACCGAGGATGGTAAATATAGGCGTATTATAACAGTGCTTAAGAAGCTTTCTATCAATGTCCCTTTGGTAGAAGCTCTTGAACAAATGCCCGGTTATGCCAAGTTTATGAAAGATCTGGTTACAAAGAAAAGATCGGTCACTTTTGAGGATGATGATAGACTGCAGCATTGTAGTGCTATTGCTACAAGATCTCTCGTACAAAAGAAAGAAGATCCGAGTGCATTCACTATTCCTTGTACAGTCGGGTCATTACATTTTGCGAAAGAATTATGTGATCTGGGGGCAAGCATAAATCTCATGCCCCTCTCGATTTACAAGAAGTTGGGTTTGGGTGACCCAAAAACCACTTCGATGCGGCTACTAATGGCTGATCGAACAGTGAAAAGGCCTATAGGGATACTCCATGACGTGCTAGTAAAAGTGGAGTCATTCATATTTACGGTAGATTTTGTTATTCTTGATTGTGAAGTCGATTTTGAAGTGCCTATTATTCTTGGGAGGCCATTCCTTGCTACAGGTAGGGCCTTAGTTGATATGGAAAAGGGGCAGATGAAATTTCAGTTGAACAATGAAGGAGCGACCTTCAACGTTTGTAGGACCATGAGGCAGAGTGGTGAGCTCCAATCGTTATCCGCCATATCCCACAAAGAGAAGATGAAGAAGGAGAATGAAGAAAAAAGTGCAAAACAAGAGTTTATGGTTGGGGATTTGGTGCTTTTAGACAGATCTAGGTTAAAAAAATTCCCGAAATTGCCGTGTTAAAACCCTAGAAATAAATGCCTTAGCATTGCTAGTTTACTAGGTAATTGGATTAGACAAATGTAGCTCAAAAAACTACCAATTCGATTTGGGTCATAGGGGATGAATGGGGCATCTCTAGTTCTGTCACTGAGTTACAGAACGAGACCCCGATCACGGACCGTCGTATTCACGACGGACCATCAATGGGTCCGTTCCAACCGCCCTAACACTCCATTGTCCAATTTTTCTCCAAGTGTCCACCAACGGCCACATGCGACGGACCGTTGTTCCCGCGACGGTCCGTCCTGCACAACCGTTCTGGTTGTCAGAGACCCCATTCCTAAGGGTCTCTCAGTTTTTCTAACTGTACTTCAACGGACACATGCGACGGACCGTCATACCTACGACGGTCCGTCCTGCACAACCGTTCTGGTTGTCAGAGACCCTTTTCCTAAGGGTCTCTCTTTATTTGTCTAAGTGTCCTCAAACGGACACTTACGACGATCGTCATACCCTCGACGATCCATCCTGCATGAACGTCATGACGGTCAGAGACCCCTCTCCTAGGGTCTCCATATTTCTTTTAAGTGTCCTCTGATGGACACCTACGACGGACTGTCGTACGTGTGACGGTCCGTCCTGCATGACTGTTTCGATGGTCAGAGACCCCTCTCCTAAGGGTCTCAATATTTTTTTCAAGTGTCCTCTCACGGACAACTACGACGGACCGTCGTACCTGTGACGGTCCGTCCTGCACATACCGTCATACTTGTCAGAGACTCTCCTTCAGGGTTCACCATATAAACATAGTCTAAGTAAGACACGACGGACCCCATGACGGTCCGTCGTACTCACGACGAACCGTCACCTGGTCCGTTGTGTTTCTATGTTACTATAGCAATGTCATTTTATTTTAATTTTTTAATTTATTTTGTGTGGTTATGCTTTTCTTGTTTGCTCCTTCTAGTACTGATTTTGATCCTTTACAGGTACTATCTACTATGGCACCAAAACAAGATCGAGTCTATGCACGTGGACGATTGATGTCTGTCGCCCCGTCTGCTCGCATGGTCATTGGCTCTGATGATGAGCGTGACCCCGACTACGTGCCCCCAGGCACTTCCACCCCATCCCGTGCTGCACGTGCTGCCAGAGCCAAACCCAAAAAGGTGGCGTCCGGCGTAGTCACTGCCTCCCAGTCTGATGAGGAGCGCACACTGACCGGCACACCTTCTGGGTCAGCCACTAATGAAGAAGGAGCGTCTGGCTCCTTAGGAGTTTCGCAGTTGGAGGAAGCCTCTGGATCTGCTGAGGTACCCGCACCCGCCACCGCTGCAGCGTCGGCCTTGTCTTATGAGGCTGATAGTTCTGAATCCGCACCCGGTTCACCAGCTCGTGCTCTCACCCCCGTCACTGAGCACCGCAACCGGTGGCGTGTAGACGGGCTGTTTCAAGTGTATTCCGATGCCAAGTTCCTGAATAACCAAGGAGTTATGACTCGGACACTTACATTGGAGCGGCGGGTCCTTACGGGAAGTCTCCCGACGATGCCTGAGCTCCATAATCTCTTCACCAGACATCGACTAGAGTGGACAGCACGTCCGTTGGGAATTTATATTGAAGAGCTGGTCCGAGAGTTCTACGCATCCTACGTAGCAACTCTCCGATCGCAGATTGATAGGCGGGCTGCCCCCGCCAAACAAGCCCCACTGGAGCAGGTCCGAGTACGTGGCTTTCAGGTTGATATCTCCTTGCCTGCTATCCGCCGGTTTCTATACGACGAGAATGTTGACGCTAATCGGACCCCTCTCACTGCCGAGTTTGACTACCGATGGCAGATTGTCAAGGATGGCCAATTTCCGCGTGAGCCTTGCTAAGAGAGACCACCAAGAGGTGGATGGCCCTGCACTTGTCCGTTGATGGAGAGGGTGCCAACTGGGTCACTGAGACGAAGGGGGACATCAAGAAGGCCAACTTGACTTTCACGGCGAAGTTTTTGTGGTTGATTGTCCGCCACTGCCTTCCCCCACAGCCGCTGATAACATCGTCAACATGGGATCGAGTAGTACTGATGGCGGCGATGATAGCCGGGTTCGAGGTAGATTTTGCATGGCTTCTACAGGCGGTCATGCACGAGAGGGCTTTTCAAGTCACAACTACTTACCCTTTCCCATGCATGATATTTTCTCTATGCAGGTCTGCCGGTGTGCCTTTATGGCACGTTGATCAACTGAAGACCCCGCTGGGCACAGTTGATATCGGCCTCATCAGGGATGAGGCCAATGAGTTGGCTCCACGCAGAGGGCCCCGTCCAGAGTTGCCTCCTCTTGGTGACAATTTGGGTGAGCCGGTAGAAGAGACCCGCGCGGCTACGCAGGCGGCTTCCACTGACACTACCCCGGTCGAGTCTATCCCGGGTAGTAGTACTGCCCCGAGCTCCTTTCGCTCAGCCCCTTTCTCCGCTCTGGTCCTGCTTGCTAGGGTCCAGAAATTAGAGGCACAGATGGCCACACTTCTGCATCACATCCAGCTTTGGATGCAGAAGTCCATTGCTGAGGCAGAAGAGCGCTTAGAGTGGAGAATGGTCAAGCACACAGAGCAGAAGATCGCTGAGGTTCATCAGCGCTTGGATGCTTTTGAGTTGCGAGTGCTAGCCCGACCAGCCCCTCCGGTGGATGTGTTGACCCTTCAGGCTGCGGTCGACAGTCTTAGAGAAGATATTGATACGATCTTAGAGCCTGCTGAAGACACAGTGACGACGGCCCTATTCGTCACTTCAGACATTCCACCACCTCCCCCTCGAGAGCATGCCAAGAGGCGTAGGGGTCGAGAGGAGGATGAGGCGCGAGCACGGAAGAAGGAGCGCCATGAGATGGAGGCTGCGAGGAGAGCCTCGCTTGCTGAGGAGGAGGCGCGTCAGATGAGAGCAGTAGAGTTAGTTGCTGGGGCGTCTAGCTCCACAACTGTGGAGATAGCGGGAGGCACTGCTAATAGTGCTGTTGATGCTGATGAAACCACTGAGGGTGTCCAGATTACAGAGGTAGTGGGTTCCGGGAAACGGACCCACCAGCTTGCTGATCGTCGGCGCTTTGCGCCCCAGGTTTGCTTCACCTACTACTCTAGTATTTACATTTTTTTATGCATTGGGGACAATTGCATGTCTTTTTGTTGGGGGTGGGTAAATGGAAAGTGAATGCTAGGGTGAAGTCTGTGTAGCTCAATTCACTATCCTCTTTTGCGATTTTCTTGCCTGTGTTCTTTTTACCCGAAAGACTGATTACTTTTTCCGTTGAACCGGCATGTCTATATCTTGTGTACATAGTTTAATTCTGGAGCATGATGGCTAAACTGATATCCTGATAAAATGGAAAATGATGCATGACTAGGCATAGTAATTGATAAATGTGTGGCTCTAAGCATGACATGGAGGTACACCACTGCATGACCCTAAGTCTAAAATTCAAACTAGGTGTCTGATAATCTGGTAGAGTGATGAGATGTTAAGTGAGTGTGAGGAAGATTTGAATAGTCCACTATTTGTACTGAGCTAGAACTTGCCTCGTTAGTCCTGCTAAATGTAAGCTGTAATAGACAATTAGGAAAGGAACATAGGACATTATTCAATATAGCCCATATTTAGCCTAAATAAAAGAAAACCAAATGAAATTTATCCTTCTTTGATCCAAATGATTTGAGCTTAAATTAGACCTTTCTTTCTCACCCAACTGATCTTTTCTGGGAATAATGTGTTGGCCCTAGTCTTGGACATGTGCACCTCAGCTTATGCCAAAAACATAAGTTGAGGGTGGACAATGAAGTAAACAACCTCTTTATGGCCCTGACCTAACTTTGGGTATCGTGTACTTTGACTCATGGCAAAGCCATCAGTTGAGGGTGGCTATTATGAGGAATTCTTCGTAAAGTGGGGTTGAAAGAATAAAGAGAGAGAAAGAACAAAAGTAAAGTGACTCAAAATTAGTTGAAAGAAAAGTAAAAATGAAAAAAAAATATACAAGCAAGAAAAGAAGAGAGTCACTTACACAAATGAAGAAAGAATTGAAAATAGCAAGGTGAATGAATGTGGGAAACTGGGCAAAATAAAATGATAGAAAATGGTATGTTTAGCAGATATGTCAAGGAGGGCAAAAAGTCACTAAAGTATACCTAAATATACCCTACCTGACCCTGAGACTGTGTTACAAGCTAAGAAAGTCCTATCGTGATCCTAAGGGTTGTATAGCAAACTTAAAGCAGTGAAAATAAGGGCAAGCTTATGGCAATAGGTATGAATGAGTGTGAATTTGTTCTGAGTGTGAGTGTTGAAAAGTAATCCTTATACTCAAACTGAAATCATTGTGTGAAAAATGAGGATTTTGTTTTGAAGTGAGGACACTAGTTGCATTACCGGAATTATTAGCACCTCGGTAAGAAAATGAAGAGGATAGGTGTTAGTGCATGGTGAGTCTGTGTCATGTTCTGATTCCACATAATTCAAGTCTAATAGTGATAGCATGCATAAATATGATGAGATTAATCGAGATTGCTAGCCAAATGATTACAAAGGATAAAACATGGATACTATTGTACAAAGATTGTGTATTGAGTCATAGTGCGTCGCTTGAGGAAAAACAACAAATTTAAGTTGAGGGTGTTGATATACCGTGGTTTAACGGTATTATTAATACTTTTTCCTTATGTTTAGTGTGTCCAAAAGCATTTTTGTGCTACTTTTTATATAAGTTTCTCATTATTTGCAGGAAATCTGTCCAAAGATGAATGCGGAGGTTTTTGAGCGAAGAAATGCAGAAGAGACCACCTACGGAGTTGTGACGGTCCTTAGGTGGCAGCGTAGTACAGCTGCTGAAGGAAGATGGGGAAGTCTGATCAAGTGTGGGGTTACGAAAAGCTTGACAGACCGTAATAGCCATGACAGTCCGTCATGCAGGTTCGTCATGAAGATAAGAGAAGTAGCCCCAGTACCCATATTCTAAGAGTTCAAGTGTTTTGAAACAGAGACCCTCGACGGACCCTTGTGCTCGTAACGATCCGTCATACCTGCCGTCGAGGGTAATGAAGAGAGCAGCAGAAGATATTTCATCAAGTATGGGACGACGTAGTCCATGACGGTCCATCGTGACCACGACTATTCGTCGCGATGTCCGTCGATCCAGCCGCGTTTTGACAGATTTCCAGCAAATAGAGTCCTTGTTTAATTAGGTTTTTATTTTCTATAAATAATTCGAAAAACCTCATTTTTGAGGTTAGACTCTCGTTCATTGTTAGACCTTTGAATATTGTGAGACTCTTGATTATTTTGTAGACTCTTTGAGAGATAATTGATTATCTTGAGACTTTTATCATTGATTGTTGGTGACTTTTGCTGATTAATCAAGTGAACTTTTGGATTTTACTGTTTCTCATTGAAGTAAGTACATGAATTCTTTTATCTTATATTTGAATATTGTGATTATCACTATGGGTAACTAAACTTCATAACTAGGGTTGTGGGAACCATTGGCAAATAATGAGGAAAAACCTAACTAAAATAACAATTCTAGAATAGCGTCTTGCATGTATTGATAATTCTTTCTCATAGAAGTCTTTTTAACGGATGGCCAACGTTAAAACTCGCCTTAATGTTACTTGCCGGACCAAGAAGGTAGATAATAGGAAAAGAATTATCAACATAGATTTAGTGTATACAATCTAATAGGCTAGTATTGATTGGAACGAGGTAATAACTTAGTCAAATAACGAATACGATGCGTAATATGAGGTAAAGATAAGGGTTAGGATAGCAACACACGTAGCCGCACCAAGGTGCAGAATGATATTTTCTAGATGCCGTACTAAGGATTAAGAAATACATAACTTATCACTTTGCATGCAAGATACTAGGAAAGAATTGTT
>NC_028646.1:72543463-72551331 GCF_001406875.1 Solanum pennellii | reverse complement strand
AACTTATTACTATAGTTTAGTTGATATTTTCTTGATTTTACTTTGTTTTATTGTTTTTGATTCTTGCAGAACCATCTTCCTTGTATGCCAAATACACGGATAGGAAGAGAACCCTTGTTTCCCTACGATCACGAATAAGAGCGTACACTATGCAACATGAATCGAAACATGGGAATCAATGATGATGATCCAAACCAAAACATCCCAGCTCCGGTTGATGTTCATGGTCAGTTGTTACCTGATGCTCCGGGTTAACACCAACAGAGGGGCCAAAATCCCGCTCCACGGCCCCAAGCATACTACAGAGGCTATGACAACATAGCAGACTCCGATGGGCCACTTGTCTTGCCTCCTCTACAACCAGGCCACACCTTCGTGGTAACTAGTAGCCTGATGCAAATGCTCACTGCCAGAGGTTAGTTTTCAGGGCTACCTTCTGAGGATCCACATGCCCATATAGCTAAGGTAAGGGCAGTGTGTAAAAGCTGTATAGGGAGGCCTGACTTGGACTTGGATATAATAGGGCTTAGAGTGTTTCCTCTCTCACTGACGGGAGAAGCTACTATATGGTTCGCTGAGCTCCCTTACAACTCAATTTTAACTTGGAACCAACTAAGGGATGTTTTCTTAGCACGCTACTATCCGGTCTGGAAGAAACTAAACAACAAAGACAGAGTGAACAACTTTGTGCCACTACCAGGAGAGTCAGTTAGTAGTTCTAGGGATAGATTCACCTCGTTCTTGAGAAGCGTCCCAAATCACCGTATAGATGATGAGTCACTGAAGGAATACTTCTATCGGGGACATGATGATAAAATAAAGCGGTGTTGGACACTATAGCAGGTGGATCTTATGGGGAGTGTCCTTATGCTGAGATTGCTGAAAAATTAGAGACAATCTCCCGGAATAATAAAGCTTGGAGTACTAGGATGTGAGATACCGGGAGAAATACCTTTGCAGTACAGTCCACTAACAACCCAGCCAAAGATGAGATTCGTGAAGAAATGGCTCAGATGAGAACTGAGCTTGGATTGGTACTAAAACATATCACTAGGGGTGTAGAAAAGATAAATGCAGTTAACTACTTGCCTAAACCACCACCTCCAAATGATGAATGCTATTATGTGGAGGACTCCTATGCAGTAAATGAGCAGACGGGGGGTTTTCGACCGAGCGCCCAAGGCTCAAATAAGGATAATTGGTGCCAAGGTCAAGGGAACCAAGGTCGAAACTATGGTAACTACAACCGTGAGGGTCATTATGTCCGAGATGGAAACTACAACCGCGACAACAACTTCAAGAGGGGTAACTACAGTAACAGAAATGATAGGAATGGGACCTATGTCCCCTCTCAAGATCGTGAAGTTACTCCTAGGGATGGTGGAGATAGTATGGCACGAGTTGAGGATATGTTGCACAAAATAATGAGGAGGTTCGATGCTAGTGATGAGCACATTAAAGAGTTAAGGTATGATTTAGCAGGTATTGGGCAAAAAGTCGATACACATGCAATATCGATTAAGCAGATCGAGTTGCAAATGTCCCAATTATCTGTGACTGTGAACACACGGAAACCGGGCACTCTTCCTAGCAACACTGTCCAAAATCCAGAAAATGATGCACACTATATGGCAATGACTACTCGGGGTGGTAAGCAAACCATTGACCCACCTATGCCGTCTAATGAGGAAAAGGTGAGAAATGATGATGATAAGGTGGTAAAGGGTAGTGGTGAAGCAGAAGAGAGCGCTTGAAAAGATGCAGAAGTCCCTATGAAGGTAATTCCCATGCCTAGACCACCACCACCCTTCCCTCAGAGATTAGTGAAAAAGACCGAGGATGGTAAATATCAGCGTTATATAACAATGCTGAAGGAGCTTTCTATCAATGTCCCTTTGGTAGAAGCTCTTGAACAAATGCCCGGTTATGCCAAGTTTATGAAAGATCAGGTTACAAAGAAAAGATCGGTCACTTTTGAGGATGATGATAGACTGCAGCATTGTAGTGCTATTGCTACAGGATCTCTCGTACAAAAGAAAGAAGATCCTGGTGCGTTCACTATTCCTTGTACAGTCGGGTCATTACATTTTTCGAAAGCATTATGTGATATGGGGGCAAGCATAAATCTCATGCCCCTCTCGATTTACAAGAAGTTGGGTTTGGGTGACCCAAAACCCACTACGTGCGGATACTGATGGCTGATCGAACAGTGAAAAGGCCTATAGGGATACTCCATGATGTTCTAGTAAAAGTGGAGTCATTCATATTTCCAACAGATTTTGTTATTCTTCATTGTGAAGTCAATTTTGAAGTTCCTATTATTCTTCGGAGGCCATTACTTGCTACAGGTAGAGCCTTAGTTGAGATGGAAAAGGGGCAGATGAAATTTCGGTTGAACAATGAAGAAGCTACCTTCAACGTTTGTAGGACCATGAGGCAGAGTGGTGAGCTCCAATCGGTATCCTCCATATCCCACAAAGAAAAGATGAAGAAGGAGAATGAAGAAAAAAGTGCAAAACAAGAGTTTATGGTTGGGGATTTGGTGCTTTTAGACAGATCTGGGTTGCCTTGTCTTCCGGGCAAGCTCAAGTCCAAACGGACTGGCCCTTACTTGATCACCCATGTATTCCCTCATGGAGCAGTTGAGATAAAAACTAAGGAAGGAATGCGGTTTAAGGTGAATAGAGAACGAATAAAACTCTATTCTGGGCATACTGCATCGATGAATGAAGCGGTAGAGGCATACCATCTTGATGAAGGCTATGTAATCAAGTGTCCTCAGTCGTGCCGCGACGTTATATCAGGCGCTTGTTGGGAGGCAACCCAAAACTTATAGTTTTTATTTCTAGTAATGGTAGAATTTTCTACTAATGGGTTTTAAATTTGCAGGCACATCACCAGGAAATTCTGCAGAAAATTACTCTGCAGTAGTCACTGACTAATACAGCGACGGACCGTGTCAACTGTGACGGACCTTCGCATGAATCCGTCGTGCTAGGTACGTCTTTCTGTTATTTTCAAACTAGGGCACACGCGACGGAACCAACGACGGACCGTCACAAATGAGATGGACCGTCGTCAGGGACTCGTCGCGTCATTAATGAGGCGTACCCGACCCGACCCGGCTGGGGGTTTTAAAAAAAATTCAACATAAAAAACCCTCAACCGTTCAGTTCACCCCATTCCTTCACTCTTCCTCCTATTTCCCTCCCTTTTCAACTTCCAAAATCATCTCTCTTTTCCACCGATCATTTTCCCCAAATTCACCAAAGTCCTAAAAGTCCTCATCTACTAGTCGGAGCAGCTGCTGTGTGTGTCTTCTTGATCACCAAGTACCCTTTCCCTCTTGTTTTTCTCAAATTCTCAGGTATGTGTCTCTAATTTCTACTCATTTATATTGCATTTTTGTTTATCAATTATTAGTAGTCTAGTTCTTCTTGATACATTCATTCTTAATCAAATTTTGTCTGACCTAGGTTAAGAAAATTCCTGAGATTGCCGTGTTAAAACCCTAGAAATAAGTGCCTTAGCATTGCTAGTTTACTAGGTTATTGGGTTAGACAAATGTAGGTCAAAACACTAGCAATTCGATTTGGGTCATAGGGGATGAATGGGGCATCTCCAGTTCTGTGACTGAGTTACAGAACGAGACCCCGATGACGGACCGTCGTATTCACGACGGACCGTCACTGGGTCCGTTCCAACCGCCCTAACACTCCACTGTCCAATTTTTCTCCAAGTGTACACCAACGGCCACATGTGACGGACTGTTCTTCCCGCGACGGTCCGTCCTGCACAACCGTTCTGGTTGTCAGAGACCCCATTCCTAAGGGTCTCTCACTTTTTCTAACTGTCCTTCAACGGACACATGCGACGCATCGTCCTGCACAACCGTTGTGGTTGTCAGAGACCCTTTTCCTAAGGGTCTCTCTCTATTTTTCTAAGTGTCCTCAAACAGACACTTACGACGGATCGTCATACCCTCTACGATCCATCCTGCATGAATGTCATGACGGTCAGAGACCCCTCTCCTAGGGTGTCCATATTTCTTTTAAGAGTCCTCTGACAGACACCTACGACGCATCGTCGTACCTATGACGGTCCCTCCTGCATGACTGTTTCGATGGTCAGAGACCCCTCTCCTAAGGGTCTCCATATTTTTTTCAGGTGTCCTCTGACGGACACCTACGACGGACCGTCGTACCTGTGACGGTCCGTCCTGCACATACTGTCATACTTGTCAGAGACTCTCCTTCAGGGTTCTCCATATAAACATAGTCCAAGTAAGACACGACGGACCCCATGACGGTCCGTCGTACTCACGACGAACAGTCATCTTGTCCGTTTTGTTTCACTGTTACTATAGCAATGTCATTTTATTTTAATTTTTTTATTTATTTTGTGTGGTTTTGCTTGTCTTGTTTGCTCCTTCTATTACTAATATTGATCCTTTACAGGTACTATCTACTATGGCACCAAAATAAGATCGAGTCTATGCACGCGGGCGATCGAAGTCTGTCGCCCCGTCTGCTAAGCCTAGGGTCGACAGTCTTCTAGCAGATATTGATACGATCTTAGAGGCTAGGGTGCCTGAGTCTGAGGTCCCTTCTGCAGAGCCTGCTGAAGGCACAGTGATGGCGGCCCTATTCGCCACTTCGGACATTCCACCACCTCCCCCTCGAGAGCATGCAAAGAGGCGTAGGGGTCGAGAGGAGGATGAGGCGCGAGCACGGAAGAAGGAGCGCCGTGAGATGGAGCCTGCGAGGAGAGCCTCGCTTGGTGAGGAGGAGGCGCGTCAGATGAGAGCAGGAGAGTTAGCTGCTGGGTCGTCTAGCTCCAGAACTGTGGAGATACCGGGAGGCACTGTTGATAGTGCTG
Organism: Solanum pennellii; assembly: GCF_001406875.1. NCBI lineage: Eukaryota > Viridiplantae > Streptophyta > Magnoliopsida > Solanales > Solanaceae > Solanum > Solanum pennellii. The sequence goes on along the minus strand of NC_028646.1, from coordinate 72,546,453 downwards.
TTGATGCTGAGGACACAATTGAGGGTGTCCAGATTACAGCGGTAGTGGGTTCCAAGGAACCGGACCCACCAACTTGCTGATCGTCGGCGCTTTGTGCCCCAGGTTTGCTTCACCTACCACTCTAGTATTTAAATTATTTTATGCATTGGGGACAATTGCATGTCTTTTTGTTGGGTGTGGGCTAAGTGGAAAGTGAGTGCTAGGGTGAAGTCTATGTAGCCCAATTCACTATCCTCTTTGTTTTTCTTGCCTGTGTTCTTTTTCCCCGAAAGACTGATTACTTTTTCCGTTGAACCGGTATGTCTATATCTTGTGTACATAGTTTAATTCTTGAGCATGATGGCTAAAATGATATCCTGATAAAATGGAAAATGATTCATTACAAGGCATTGTAATTGATAAATGTGTGGCTCTAAGCATGACATAGAGGTACACCACTGCATGACCCTAAGTTTAAATTCGAACTAGGTGTTTGATAAACTGGTAGAGTGATGAGATGTGAAGTGAGTGTTGGGAAGATTTGAATAGTCCACTATTTGTACTGAGCTAGAACTAGCCTGGTTAGTCCTGCTAAAAGTAAGCTTTAATAGACAATTAGGAAAGGATCATAGGCCATTATTCAATATAGCCCATTTTTAGACTATATAAAAGAAAACCAAATGAAATTTATCCTTCTTTGATCCAAATGATTTGAGCTTAAATAAGACCTTTCTTTCTAACCCCAACTGATCTTTTCTGGGAATAATGTGTTCTCCCTGGTCCCTCCTTGGACATGTGCACCTCAGCTTATGCCAAAAGCATAAGTTGAGGTTGGCTAATGCAGTAAACAACCTTTTTATGTCCCTGACCCATCTTTGGGTATTGTGTACTTTGACTCATGGCAAAGCCATGAGTTGAGGGTGGCTATTATGCGGAATGCTCTGGAAAGTGGGTTGAAAGAATAAAGAGAGAGAAAGAACAAAAGTAAAATGACTCAAAAATTAGTTGCAAGAAAAGTAAAAATGAAAAAAAAATAAAAAATATACAAGCAAGAGAAGAAAAAAGTCACTTACACAAATGAAGAAAGAAGGGAAAATAGAAAGGTGAAAGAATGTGGGAAACGCGGCAAAATAAAATGATATAAAATGGTATGTTTAGCCGATATGTCAAGGAGGGCAAAAAGTCACTAAAGTATACCTAAATATACCCAACCTGACCCTGAGCCTATTTTACAAGCTTAGAAAGTCCGATCGTGATCCTAAGGATTGTATAGCGAACTTAAAGCAGTGAAAATAAGGGCAAGCTTATGGCAATAGGTATGAATGAGTGTGAATTTGTTCTGAGAGTGAGTGTTGAAATGTAATCCTTATACTCAAACTTAAATCATTGTGTGAAACATGAGGATTTTGTTTTGAAGTGAGTACACTAGTTGCATTACCGAAAATATTAGCACCTCGGTGAGAAATTGCAGAGGATAGGTGTTAGTGCATGGTGAGTCTGTGTCATGGTCTGATTCCACATAATTCAAGCCTAATAGTGATAGCATGCATAAATATGATGAGATTAATCGAGATTGATAGCCAAATGATTACAAAGGATAAAACATGGATACTATTGTACAAAGATTGTGTATTGAGTCATAGTGGGTCGCATGAGGAAAAACAACAAATTTAAGTTGATGGTGTTGATATACCGTGGTTTCACGGTATTATTTATACTTTTTCCCTAAGCTTAGTATGTCCAAAAGCCTTTTTGTGCTAATTTTTATATAAGTTTCTCCTTATTTGCAGGAAATCTGTCCAAAGATGAATGCGCAGGTTTTTGAGCGAAGAAATGCAGAAGAGACCACCTACGGAGCTTGTGACGGTCCGTAGGTGGCAGCGTAGTGCAGCTACTGAAGGAAGATGGGGAAGTCTGATCAAGTGTGGGGTTACGGAAAACGTGACGGACCGCCGTAGCCATGACGGTCCGTCCTGCAGGTTCGTCATGAAGATCAGAGAAGTAGCCGCAGTACCCATATTCTAAGAGTTCAAGTGTTTTGAAACAGAGAACCTCGACGGACCGTTGTTCTCGTAACGATCCGTCATACCTGCCGTCAAGGGTAATGAAGAGAGCAGCAAGTGAAATTTCATCATGTATGGGACGACGGAGTCCATGACGGTCCGTCGTGACCACGACGATCCGTCGCGATGTCTGTTGATCCAGCTGCGTTTTGACATATTTCCAGCAAATAGAGTCCTTGTTTAATTAGGTTTTTATTTTCTATAAATAGTTCGAAAAACCTCGTTTTTGAGGTTAGACTCTGGATCATTGTTAGACCTTTGAATATTGTGAGACTCTTGATTATTTTGTAGAATCTTTGGGAGATTATTGATTATCTTGAGACTTTAATCATTGACTGTTGGTGACTTTTGCTGATTAATCAAGTGAACTTTCGGATTTTACTCTTTCTCATTGAAGTAAGTACATGAATTCTTATATCATATATTTGAATATTGTGATTATGACTATGGGTAACTAAACTCCATAACTACGGTTGTGGGAACCATAGGCAAATAATGAGGTAAAACCTAACTGAAATAACAATTCTAGAATAGTGTCTTGAATGTATTGATAATTATTTCGCATAGAAGTCTTTTTAACGGATTGACAACGTTAGAACTCGCCTTAATGCTACTTGCCGGACCAAGGATGTAGATAATAGGAAAAGAATTATCAACATATATTTAGTGTATACTATCTAATAGGCTAGTATTGATTGGTACGAGGTAATAACTTAGTTAAATATCAAATACGATGCTTAATATGAGGTAATGATAAGGGTTAGGATAGCAACACACGTAGCCGGACCAAGGTGTGGAGTTACATTTGCTAGATGCCGGACCAAGGATTTAGAAATACATAACTTATCACTTTGGATGCAAGATACTAGGAAAGAATTGTTATTTTTAGACTTATCAAGTTATGAACCTGTGGTGAACACGTAAACCCTAGTTACTTTGATTAATTGA
>NC_028646.1:72516668-72533463 GCF_001406875.1 Solanum pennellii | reverse complement strand
GGTTTGTATGTGGGTGTCCAAAACGGGCACTAGTCACGGCCCATCGGGTTGGGTCGTGACAATCAATATTCAAATGATAAAGAATGAACAATATCTTCATGACTATGCAACATCAAGGCTAGAGCATAGAGAAGGTAACATCCTAGAACATGAGGACCTACTAATACTTGGAGAAAAGAGTAGAAGTTTTTGTTATTGTCCTCTTGTGAACTCAAACGGAACCTACATATTTTTAGAAAACATATAGATAAAGGTTAGTGCACCACTTATACTGAATATGGAAAAATATGCACATCAAAAATTAAAATTATGTTTAAAGGGACATTTGGTCAAAACTATGCTAACTTACTTTGAAAAATCATTATGCACAATCAAGAACACATATGAGCCAATGAAAACATATTCATCAATATAAGACCATATACAAAACAAGACCAACATTATCAAGTAAAGTGAAGTCAAAATGTGTAGTAGCATATTATAGCACATAACCGAAATAACTCAAACATAATGTCATAACAAGAAAGTATGTATAAGAGTTTATAATATTATAACATCTGCAAGACCATTAATCATAACCCATTACCAATCTCACAAGTGCAATGATCAAGCAAAGTCCCATAACCCCACACAATCAAGTAAACCCAACAAAGTATCACAACCAATGTCTAACTTCATATAACATAGCATCATGAGTAGTCATCATCATATTTAGCAATATAGATCGATAAAATGTTTATAAATGAAATTAGTTTGATATAGGATCATCAACATGTAAAGTAAACATTTTCATATCATCGAAGTCAAAAAAACATAAGAGCAATTTCCTAAGACTTTACTCAAGGCAAACTTGTGCAATGCATAGGTAGAGCCCCGTACCCCTACCCACACTAAGAAGAACCCCTTATGTCATCCTAGTTATAGTTCACATTATTACTTCTTACTTTCATGAACAAATGCCTTAGCCGACACAGACCACATGAGCTAATATGTGGAATCTAGTGTCATGAATCCCTACACCGAAATAATGTAGTCTACTCGCCAAGGAAGAACCAAAAGATTAACATAGCATTCTAGGTAGATCTACTAGCTAGTATTCCTATGGGGGCAACATAGTTCATGAACTAGAAGGCATACTTTAGACCCTCTTTATGCACAATTGCATTGTAATTGGTAAAGATAGAGTTGAAGAGAAAAAAAGGAAAGAGCTTGCCTTGCTTTTTCTCCTAATAATGACACAATATCATATTATATACAAAAAATATTGAATACCCTTATATGCTATTATGATTAAGAGTGACATTAAAGAATCTCAATTTTATTCGTGAAGCTCTTAATAAATAAAATGGGAAGAAACATTTTATATGGCTTAGGAGTGATTGTTCTCTTAATTAATCATTTTTTTAATCAAAAGATTTACGTAGTAATTATTTTTCTTTTTTTCTCTTTACTTTACAATTTATTGGTGTGATGTGTATTATATTTTGCGTAAATAATAATAGGGAAAATGATTGAATTTTTCTCTGTAATATTAACTTGAGAAATATTAATTGCTCTTTATTAGATTTTCAGTCTAATTATATTATATATCCTATTGTTAAAAGAATATTGTCTTATTTTTGTAGTAAGGATTCTCATGAGAACCATTATAAACCTATTTTCCCACATTGGGAAGGGACACCTGTCATAACTAGTTCACACGGTGTAAGCTAAAGTCTCTTTTTTCGAAATGTCTTTAAGTCATTCTTATTCATCATAGCTTAATATAGGACATAAGACACTAACCCCTTGGATATCATAATATTATCTCATTTGGAATTGCATGAGAATTTCCTTTCAGTGCAATCCTCAGATGTGAGATTAACACATTATCATCATCATGTCATAGTAAGGAACATAAGTGATCCACAACCTTATATCATCATACCTTAATCATAATCTCACAATCCACATAATCAAGACATTTCGATTACATCCATCATACCATCACCTATCTAATCTAATAACAATTAATACTTCAATTGAATATCATCATCAAGTACAAGCCATCACAAATGAAGTAAGGATTCAAGATCATAAGTTTTTCCAATTTAACTTCAAAGGCCTTCTTCAATAATATTACAATTAAACAACCATATTACTCCATCAATTGACTTAATATTATCATATAAGAGCAATCAACACAAGAACTATGTCAAATGTGTCATCACTAACCAATTCAACATCAGTTCATAACCAAGGGTTAGGGAAATAGGTTCAATTCATGATCTCTTTTATAGAATTAGGTCTAAAATCAAGAAATACCCTAATAAAACAACAAAAAATCATATTTCATCCATAATAATCAAAATAAACCAAGAGAAATACAATTTGACAGATCAATCTAGGACTAAAAATGAAACGAATGTTTTTCTCAACTTTTGGACATCAAATTTGAAGAACCCTTTGGGGAAAGGATTCCCAAAGGTTAAAACATCCATAACTTAACAATACTTGAATATTGATTGACATAAAGTTGAATCTTGGAGCCCTAGTGACCAAGAATTGATATTCAATAGAGTCTTAGGGAATAGAGAGAGAAAGTAGAGAGAATGAAGAGGATTTGGAGTTTGGGAAATGAAGTGAGTTTGATTAGTTTAATGAGGATTATGTATTTATATAGTCCCTTAAATAACATAATTAGAAACCCTCTAAATCTTAATTAAAAAACTAACCAACTTACTAATTGAAAGACATAACCATAAAATTAACAATTAAACAAGGCCTTGACCTATGAGACCTTAACCTGAGGTCCGTAGGCCAGTTTACGCCACTGTAGTGCACAATCATCGTTGGTCACATATACTTCATTTTTGGGGCTTTTTGAAAACTGAATAAAGCATTACATAAGAAGCCATCAAAGTCTCCCTTATCAGGCGACGACTCGTCGCTTTGTTTCGTAGGTAGACACTGTCATTTGAAAGCTTTTGGGTCATTTTTGAAGGGTCCTACTCAAGGACCATTAGGGTGGTCCTTGGGGAATCATTCCTAAAAGTTTCGACCCTAAACACACATTAACACATGTTTAACATCTTAATACCAAATTTCATTAAAATTCGGCTCTTAAAACCCGATAAAACATGCAAAGGCATGATAACCTCTATTTTGGAGTTCACCGGACATCATATATATTCCTTGACATTTTGACTCTAAAACTTCCTAAATGTTTTATATAGATTATTTTAGATCTTAAAAAAGAGTTACAAGGACTAGTTCATCATGTGATGTTCTAGATTAGGTCAAGGACATTAACAGTGTTACAATTATTGCCTATTCTCATCACGTGGGATACATGTTTGTGTTGGATAATTCTATGAAGTATAGGTAATGGAATGAGACGCTATCTAGACATTGCACGAGTAGGATTTGAAGATGCTAGTATGTAGGTTTCCTAGATATTCTCCAAGACCATTATGGGAAAGTCCATAAGTTTTGAATGTCTCTTAAGGGTCTAATAAACCTAATGACTTAAGTTAAATTCATGTTAATGAAAAGGAACTTATCTAGAGTAGCTATAAGGATCGCTTAGGTAGACTTTGAGATAATGTATAGGCGGTCTCTTCATGTCTTACTTAGGTGAGTCTTAGAGTTATTCTAGATAGGTAGTTAAATGTATTAAATAGGAATAATTTTATCTTAGGTAGTCTAAAGGATCACTTTGGTATGTGTGAAGGGGTTGTATGGGAGGTCGCTTCATAACTCACTGAAGTTAACCTCAGAAAAACCTTTGGTATTAGGGTGTCATGTGTATGTGTTTTGAAGTGATTTTAGTGCTATATTGTGGAATGTGACTATATGTGCTTATGTTGATTTAATGTGATGTCTTATACTTGTCTTACGAAGTTTAACTCAAAAACAACATGTTTTAAACAAATGTCCTTTTAGCATAATTTTATGCATTACACCATACTTAGTGCATTCTAATGTACTAATTCCATTTATTTTGTTTATTTCTAAAGGTGTAGGTGGCATTTGAGAGTAGTCTTTGAAGTGGAAGCTAAGATTAGTATTCATTCAAAAAAAAGTTGGGGTTTGTCCTCAATAGATTAGTGGACGTCACGTTGTTTAGATTTCTTTGTTAAAAGTACTATAATAGACTTAGATATTTATATATTTTTATGTATGGGCCGTGTCCAAAGCTATTCGTGCGTCTAAGATGGAAAGATCGAGACTTAGCCTTTCATTATGATTTTGTATTAAAAAAATATTTTGAAGCATTACTACTTCGTGTGAAAATTTTTATTTCGTCACTACTTTTCATACATTTATACAATGAATGATGTCAAGGGATTGTACAAGACCTCAGAGAGTTCAAGTACGTCGTGCCATGATTTAAGAAACACCATTTGTTCTAGGGTGTACTCTTGGGTTGTTATAAAATTTGTATTAGAGCGAGGTTATGAAGTAGTCTTTAGGAATCCAAACTCTCATTAAGGCCATTTCTACTAGAGTCTTCTTCATCGGTGTGAGTCGCGACAAATCTATGAGTGAAATGCTATAGGATGATAGAGTTTAACTTTCTTCATCAATCTTTTGTCGTGCCTATAGAGTTGAGGTTAAAAGTGTCTATTCCTGATCTCTTCTCTTGTGTTTATAGGGTACGACAACAAGATGAATGGATGCAAGAAGCTTGGAAGAGAAAGTGGAGCACGGGAAAGTTCTCCAATGTGGACTAGCTCAAAAAGGTGTTCAAGTTCCTTACGATGCTGAAGTCCCTCCCTAAGGTGAACAAGTCCCTATTTGAAGTGAAGGTATTGAGGTTCTGGTGGTTCCCCCAGACATGACTAACGAGAAGATTAGAGAGGCTTTACTTGCTTTATCCCGAGCGATTGTGTATATGGGTATTTAAACTAGAGTTAATGTTATATATAGTGCTATGACATCTAGATTGAGGGACTTTGTGAGAATGAATCCTCCTATTTTTCTTGGATCTAAGGTTGGAGAAGATCCTCAAGAGTTTTTGATGGCGTGTATAAGGTGTTGAGTGACATAGGGGTGACCTCTAGGGAGAAGGTGGAGTTGGCATCATATCAATTGAGGGATGTTGCTCCATTATGGTACACTGAATGGACAGATAATAGGCTGGTGGAGTCGGGTCCCATAGTATGGGAGGAGCTTAAGGGGGCTTTCCTACAAATGTATTTTCACCGTGAGAAGAGGGAGGTGAATGTTGAGGAGTGTATTATTTTTAGGCAAGGGAACATGAGTGTGGAAGAGTATTCTTTGGAGTTCAAATTTTTTTCTAGGTATGCTCCATCTTTTGTGTCTAAACCTAGGGATTAGATTAGTAGGTTTTTGACCAGTGTTGCCGACCTTGTGAAAAAAGAGTATCATTTGACCATGCTCCGCAATGAGATGAACTTGTTCAGGATTATATTGCATGCTTAATCCATTTAATATTCCAACCTTAGCAGGATCTCAAGGAATTTTAAGAGGAATGAATCCAATGAGCAAAACCAACCTAGGTTTAACAAGAGGGGTCAAAACCATGATGGACCTAGTGCTCCTAAGGTCAAGGGTGAAGGTGGTAGTAGTTTTCAATGTATTAAGCCTACTTTCTCAACTTGTGGGAAAGAGAACTTTGGGAAATGTCTAGTTGGTTGTTGTAAGGATGGACATAAGGTGAGATATCGTCCTACTATTTTAGCTAGAGGAAGAGAGACCAAGAAAGCTACTCCAAGATTTCCGGAAGGTCGTGCTCCAAAAAGGAATCAATTCTATTCTCTTCGAACTAAAGGAGAAGATTTGGATGATGATGTCGGTATGTCATAGTTTATCTCTTGTGTTGTGATGGGTTCCTTCTTTGTGGGGGAGTATTGGGGGTAGTGGAGTTGTGAATTTTTTTATCTTCTCTTTTATTCAACTCAAGCTTCAGAGATAAAATGTAATAGAAGCATGTTGCATGTGCATTGTGTTTTGAAGTCTTGATGAAATTGAATTTCATTTGATTCCTTGCATTGTGATTTTCATACATTTATGTTTAATTTTTTAAAGGAATTGATATGGTTTTGTCTCTTATATTGTCATGCTTTCATCATAAATTGCATAAAAGTTGCATTAAGGAATATTTGAGCATGTTTCACTGTAAAAAATTTGGTTCTCACGGTAAAGATTTTGAAATTTTGATTAGATTTTGTTTTTATTGAAAATGGTTATAATTTGTATAGAATTTATGTATATGAACATGATAATGTGTTCGAAGGAGTTCCTCCTATATGAGTTGAAGAATGTGAGTCTTATTGCATGATGAGTTTTAGAAGTAGTTTTTATGTTCTTGTTGTGTTTTGAATCTCTTGTCTAAGTGAAATTGCTGTTCCTCCTAATTGTGTAATGTGTATTGTGTGGTATGGTTATTTGCTGCTAGTCATTAGTTTGTTAGCTCTTGAAAGTTCCTAGAATGAAGTGTCATTCGAGGACGAATGTTGTCCAAGTGGAGGAAATGTAACACATCTACAATAAAATTCGGGATTCTAGAGCCTAACTTTTTTTATGAGGGTTTAAATTACTAATTTTTTTTATAATGATGTTTTGAGGCAGTTCTAAAGTTTGATGATTCTTGGACGTTAAACTTTCAAGAACGTCCATGACGTTTGAAAGATTCTTCTTGAGACGTGCTTGTATGTTTAGGTGTGCCTTTTCATGTTATATGTGTTTTTCCGGGTTCAAATTAATAGGAGAGGTTCCTAAAATCAAGATAGGAAAGTCTGGGCACGACTTCCCAAGGACCACCATAGGGGTCCTTGAGGAGGACCCAAACCTTGGTCTAGTCGCGTCGTGGACATGGTTCATGGAGGCCAAATTGTGGTCTGCGTCATGGACACAAGGCAGAATCTACTATCTTGGAGATTATTTTTGAAAATCATGCGGGAATAGACCGGCGTCACAAGGTTGTTTATCGACGATAACTCCAAAAATTTAAGTTAAGTTTTACTTTGTTAAAAGGTCTAATAAGTGCAGGAGTCTTTTGGGTATTTTGGGAACTAGTTATTGGAAGTTATTGAGCCTTTTAAACCCGAATTCACCCTTCAAATCAAAACCCTAAATTCCAAAACAAAACATGTCCATTCATTCTCTCCAAAAACCTTCATTGGTGAAGCTTCTAAGCACCAAGGAAGAAAACAACCTTTTTATGTTTTTCTCCATCAATGTAGTGGGATTTTCTTCAAAATTAAGATATGGTGCTTCATGCTTGAATCCTCTTTATTAAAGGAGTAAATTTCAATAATTTTCAAAGATGATCAAGAACATAAATTCTTCTATTTTGAATTCTCGCCATGTGTTCTTGCATAAAAAGATTTGAAACAATATTTTCGATTGAATTAAGGTTAATTGAATGGTTTTATATATATAAAAAAAGCTCTATGATCCCATGCAAATCATGAATTCCCAATTTTGTCTCTAATGTGGTTGATTTGATCAAGGCTTAATAGTATTAAAATCTTATGTAGATTATGTTGGGATATTGAAATATGTATGAATTATGGTAGAATTGAATATGGGCTGTTCTAAATTGATGATTTTCATATTAGGTCTTCTTGGATCAATTGTATATAATAATTATTGGTTGGAACTGGTGATCATGACTATTGGTAAGAGCCTTTATGGATTGAATTGGCTATGGATTTGAGATGTTGGGGTTGGAATGGTGGTATATTGACCTAACCTTCTCTATATTGTGTAGTATATGTATTGAATTGTGTTTATTGGTATGGTCCACTCATGGTGGTGATGCTTATGTGTTATACTTGTGAAGAACTTGGCCTTGTCGGCATTACTTTTATTAATTGTGATTTATCATGTTATGACTTGTGAAGTTGATCTAGTAAAGTATGACTTTGATTATGTATATGTGTAACAACCATAAAAATGGATATGCTAAGTAATGCTTAATGTGTTTAGAATGCGTATGATTAGACCAGGTTCACACGGATTGATGCGCCTAGAACCAGAACTCTTAGCCCTTGCTACAGCCAAGCCAACTAACTTGGGGAGTTATTTGAGCTAGGAAAGGTTGGGTCCAGCCATGTGGGCTCTCGAATACGAAGATTTACTCGAATGAGTCTTTATCGGACTTAAAAAAGGAAAATCTTAGGTTTGGACGGTCTAGGGATAAAATGGTCTTTTTTCAGGATAAGGGTAGTATTGTAATTACCCTAAATATATAATTAATTATTTAATTAATAAGCCGGAGGGGAAATTTTGGGAGAGAGGGCCAAAAATTGCCTCTTAGAGCGAAGTCTTGCTCCACCCGGGTTCGAACCTAGGTGGAAGCGATGATTTAAATTGTTTTTTTAATTTAAGATGGTAAATTAATGTAATTAATTAATACTTATTATTTATTGACTGATTTAAAATAAAAGGGAAATCAGATTTTTAATATTTAACTAAACATTATTTGATTAATTCCTAAACTAGACTCCTAAGCCTAACATAACTCTCTCCTCTCACATCTATCTCTCAACACGCGTTCAATCTCTCTTCTATTTAATGTTTTCTATGCCAAATTAACTTCAAGAACATAAAGATAAAACAAGAATTTACCACGAAAGATAAAAACAAACAACGAAATCAATCACGTAGGCAAAGAGAAGGTTGTCCATCGACTTTGCTGTTGAACTTCCGGTGTTGGACGTGTATTTGGATGAATTCTTTGGGTAGCATGTCAAGGTTTGAAAGTGAAAAGGGTATGGGTTCTCTTCTCTCTTGGTCCCTTTTCCAAGAGACCCCTTAAGGTTCAGTATATTCTGTCCGAAAACTAGGGTTGTTCCCCGTTACATGTCCCTGTCACTATGACCCATTGAATCATAGGTTGGTTATGTTTGCTCGTAAAAAACTAGGGATAAAACGTGTTTTTATGATGCTTATGTGTTTATATGTATGTTCGGAATTATGTGATTTACGTTGATGTTTTTCGAAAATTTAACTATGTGCATTTGGGTGTGTTGGCGTGACTATTGTTCACGGTTTAGGAATGGAAATTGGCATGGTAGTTCTTTGTATTTGATGTACACATGTTCATGTAAATGGTTGTGTTCATAAGAGATGAAATGTGGCTGACTTGAGTGGTAATCTCTTGGCTAAATGAATCCATGAAAATGCATCTAAAACGTTCTAAATGCACTATGAAATTCCCCTAAGAACTAACGTGTAATGTAATTGAAAAGAAGCTGAAAATGTAACTCAAATTCCCAGCACCTTGTTGATTAATTTCAGACAAGTTAAGTTGTTTAAAATGTCATGAAAAGTGAAGAAAAACAAGTGAGGTCACTGAGGGTCGNTTCTAAATGCACTATGAAATTCCCCTAAGAACTAACGTGTAATGTAATTGAAAAGAAGCTGAAAATGTAACTCAAATTCCCAGCACCTTGTTGATTAATTTCAGACAAGTTAAGTTGTTTAAAATGTCATGAAAAGTGAAGAAAAACAAGTGAGGTCACTGAGGGTCGAACTCGTGACCTCACCACGTTAAATGTTGAAGTGAAAAACAATGTGGTAAGGGAGATCAAACCGTGCTCCTGGCTGGAAAATAATGTATGAAAATAGGAAATGAGAGGAGTGGGATTTGAACACAAAACCTCTCGGTTAGGCTTAAGGAAAAATGGAAAGAAAATAAGTTTGTGATGTGGGAATCAAACCCACAACCTTTAGGTAGAAAAGAAGATTTAAAAGACAAATGAAGTGAGGTTGTGGGGGTTCGATCCCACAACCTCACGGTCAACTCGAAAAAGTCAAGATAAAACGAAAATAAAATAATTAGACTGTGGGGGATTGATCCCACACCTCTTGCTCCCCAAACAAATAAATGACAACGTTGGGGCTCGATCTCGGGTCCAATGTTGTGTGACCGAAAATAAATAAAAAGAAAAATGTAGGTGTTGTCCAAGGTATTCAAAACCGGGTTCTCTTGCCCAAATTTACGTTTTGATACATAAGTCATACGTTAATAAATGTTCAACATAATGCTATTTACGTATATCAGAATCGAGATCTTGGCATACATACGAGATGCATAAGTCATGTACCACATAATCTTAGGACGATATGAATCACTTATACGAACTATGAATGAAGCCTTATGGCTTGTATGTATAGACCCATAAGTCTAGTATACGTTAGAAGTAAGTGAACCTAAGATGTATGCAATGAAATGATGCTATGAACAATTAAATGATAAAACCCTAGAAGGTTTAAGTAAGAGTGTGAAACACACTAAATGGACAAGTGCATTGGAATATGATGAAATGAACACTCACATAAAAAGGGGTGAGTAATTAGTAAGAGCAAATGAGCTAATGCTAATGATTGTGGCGACAACATGATATGAGGCTAATGTAAAAGATTAGAGCAATCTCAAATGAGCCTAAGTAAATTTTACCAAAACGTACTCACCTATGAGAGTGTAAAGTTAATGAAGAGACCAGTCTCTATGAACACTCTAATGAAAGTATAGATATTAACACACTTAATACTAAAGACGAGATGAGAAATCATCTAATGAGCTATGATGTCCTTATACTAGAAGCCAGCTTTCATGACGTATGAGTTGAATGTAATGGAACTTTATACTGAGCATCGATAGACTAGCTATGAGCGGTGATGCCTTCTTTCGGGAATTACGGAGGTTCACGTAACTCTCATGAGATGAGACTGTCAAGCATGCGGGGTATGAATATCCTTATATCTCCTTGTCTTCGAACCTATACTGCCAATATAAGGATCTGGCGAGGTTCAATTCCCATGTATGCTAGCATGTTTTGGGTCACTTTGGCTGGTGATTCCACCTCTTTTCAGTGTGGGGAGACACTGAATATCATAATGGTCACATTATCTATGTCGGTTAAAGTTAAAGCTCCCCATGAATGAATGAGGCCAGACTTAAATGATGCAGATAATGGAATGAATGATACCAAAGGTGTTAGGATAGGATAATCAAGAGGTAAGCTAGACTAAAGTAATGACGCTAGGTCATTCTTGATCATTGCACAACGAACCCGATGAAAGTCTTAAACTACATCCTAGGTATAGCTGGTGTTTACACTAGTTTATGTATTAATGAAATGAAGTACGTATGAATGAATGAAACAGACTCTGTGTTTGCTAAAGAAGGCTCCCTAGTTAAGGTCACATATGTTGAGCCCTCATTTTGGGAAGTCTTAATGTCAAGTCCGTGATTCCAAGGTGTAATGGCATATGAATGAATAATATGAAAGATCTTATGTGTTATATGCAAAACGATATGTGCTATGCGTAAGATGTTGTGTGTTGTGTGCTGTATGATAAGTATGATGATGCATGTTACTCTCACCGCATGACTTTTCCAATCCAAATTCGGAAAGATCACTAACTTCTCTAATCCCAATTTGGCAAGTCCACTGACTTGACTTTCCATAATGATGTTGTTAGGAAAGATATGTTCTTAGTCATGCATGTCCTTGGTGTGTGCTTGCATATACCCATACTTAGTACAAGTGTGTACTAATCCCATACAACACTATGATTTAGGTGCAGGCATAGGTGTACACTAGAGCTTACAGGTTGACGTTGCAGCTATTTGGACGTGGAGCTTTCATCTTGACTTGGTAGTCCCTCATGCATTCGAGTATTTCTATCGTTATTATCTAGCTTAGATGTAGGCTTTAGCTAGTGGAGCATGTTCCGCTAGTGGTTCTTACCACTTTCATTTCAGACTATGTATTGGTGTCGTTTTGGCAAGAATATGTTTAATGCAATTATGAACTGTTTCTTTCATTTGAATATCTCTATATTAAATGGTTGGTTTGTGAAAGCCTAAGATGTTAATTTTAAAATGTTTAGCATGAAATAAAAAAACAAAAGTTCAAATTTTTCCGCTAAAATTAACCTAGATGAAGTAAGAATGACGTATGTAGGCTTGTCTGCGACCTCTGAGAGGTCAACGACACCTGTCTCGTCTGGGGTCTAGACTCCAGTTGTGACAATATGTGTAAAGTGAATGAATGTGTTCTCTTATTTGATGATATATGATCGTGATAGGCTATACTGATGTCTTATATATGTATACATGATGTTGGAGTGTGAATGTCCATAACTGGCTATATATTAACATTATGATGAGTTATGTTGTTGATTCTATAGAAGTTTGTAGGGTGACTTATAAGTAAACTTAGTTGACCCTATATGCTATGTGAATGATATTGTATTTATGATAAGATGATATTGAAGTGTGACTTGTTTTGGTACACTTATGTCCCTTACTTGATACATGAAGTCTATGAATATGATTCTTGACTTACTAGGCTAAATCACCTTTGTCATGAATGTATATGTATGAAAGGAATATGATCTTGGATATAGTTAAGACGGTCAATTATGTGGAACCTTTTAGAAAGAAGGTTATGATATCCTTGAAATTATAAGCCGTAATGGTATCCTTCTTTTGGAATGATGGACTTAGGGTTGATTGGATGGAAAGAGATGAAATCATCCTTAGGAATGTCATGGCGTTATTCTAGTAACCATTGTAGGCAGCCCTTGTGGACCCTCTTTTGTAAGGTGTGTTATGATTGTGTCAACACCCTCAAAATGAGTTTAGGTGTATAGATCATTTATTGTTCCTAAAAATATTAATAACATGCTAAATAAGTGTTTTACCGTGTGTATAGTGGATTTGAAGTGGTTTGGAGGTCAAACGTCCGAGACGTTAAAAAGTTAGCCTCGAGACGCGCATGTGTGTCTTGACATGTTTTATATGTTCATTTTGGTTGAAATTGATATGAAAGGTCCTTAAATTTTATGTAATTATATTTACGTTGGAAACGTTATGTCACGAATCCCCAAGGACCACCCAAGGGGTCCTTGAGGAGGACCCAAAGGCTGCCTAGACACTGCCTTGGCAGTGTCCATCGACGCTTAGCACACGATGCTCAGTAGGCTGACTTACGCCGTGTCAATTGGGGGCGTTGCTCAAAACATAGACATGTGATCTCAGCTCGAAAAATTCTAACCTCAGTCACCAACTATGGATCAAAAGGACGGACAATCACTCCAATGATGCCTCGTCGTCCGTGCTCGTCGATTGTGACTAAAACTGCAGTGCCAACTTTGTGTCCATTTATGGGATGAATGGAAAATTCACCGCACTTCCTAATCTGAGTCTAGGAAGTTTCTTTAGGTGTATTTAGTTTTTTTAAGTTAGTATATAAGATAACCTAACTTACAACTCATCCTTCAAATCTAATCTTGCCCTCTCAAAAACAAACTCTCGAAAAACCCCAAAAACCCCTATTGAAGACCAAGCTCAAGAAAAAGCTATAGAGGTGGATTCTTGGAGATTTCTTATTTTATTTTCTTGGTCTATCTTATGTAGAAGGTATGGTATTTCTTCATACCTAGATAACCATTCATCTATTGAGTCCTTTCAAAGCTTTTTCAAACATAATTCTAAGTAAAAAATCCTATCTTTCGATCTAGCCATGGGTTCATTGTTAAAGTGATTTCAAAAGCATTCTAATTTTCAATATGTTCTTAATATATGCTTTTAATATGATTTTAAATCCAATTTCATGAAGAACACATGATCTTTTTATCCTCTCAAAGTATGATATGTTATGGGTCTTGAGATCTTGACTAGATTATGATTAAGTAGTTATTAGATTATAGTACATTGAATGATTTTTAGTCTTATCTATATGAATTGATTATATATTGTAGAGAATTCATCAATATTATCATTAGCTGGGAGATTTGGTAAGTTGACCTATTTCTTCCAATTTAG
The DNA here is from genome assembly GCF_001406875.1 of Solanum pennellii. Classification (NCBI taxonomy): domain Eukaryota; kingdom Viridiplantae; phylum Streptophyta; class Magnoliopsida; order Solanales; family Solanaceae; genus Solanum; species Solanum pennellii. The sequence continues at coordinate 72,519,671 of NC_028646.1, read as the reverse complement.
CTTATAATATATATTGAATTGACCTTGTAGGGCATAGTTTGGTATGGTCCACTTATGGTGGCGGTGTTTACATTCTTGTAATTGTTTATGTGTGATGATCATGGCTTTGAAGACATAATATGCAAGATGAATTAATATGATGATACAACATTTAGGAAGTTGAAGGATTTTGCCTTGATTCTAATATCTTGTTCCAAGTGAATTAATGTTATATGAAGTATACGAATAGTCTTCCACACTAATTGTAAAATTTAGGTGTGTGGATGATATTATGTATATATTATGATCATGTTCGGGTAAGGAGTGGTCTAAGATGGCTAATGTTGATGAATAACTTATGGGAAACTTACATAAATATACTATAATAAAAAACTATTTATCTTTTATAGCAATAATATTTTTTTCACTTGATCACTTTTAATTTATTTATAATACAAGTTTAATACATATTACAAAGAACAATTTATTATTCACCTATGATAAAAATTTTAATGATGAATAATACATTTATCATTTTAATAACAATGTGATAATATTTTACCAAAAAAACATGATATATTTCAAAAAATAATTCATCTATATTGCATACGTAATTCACTTTTAATACATATTATAGAATTAACAAAGCATTGCTATAAATGGTAATAAACAAAAAATATTACTAAAATCAGTAATTATTTTTAAAATGTTTTAATTTTATCTAATTTTTCCTTGTCTTATAGCATGACAGTTACCTATATGAACCCTATATGAATGTGTGATCAAAGTATGCTAGGAGTCTTCTATTCTAATGATTGAATCTGTTCTTCTATCCTATGATGTAATTTGAGTGTGTGCAATCTATATTCCTTAATACTTTATATGTTTGTATGACTTGAGACTTGATTAATGTTGTACATGTGTTGTAATCTTTATAGGGTGGATTCCTCAAGGTTATGCTAGACCCATTATTTTATCATGTTGACCAATGTAAACGCACACACTTCATGCATATCTATGAATAGGATAGAGTCATGATTACTAAGGAATGGATATTTGTCCTATGCATGTAAGAATATGATTAATGAAGTTATGAACATGTGTGATTAGAGGTGTGATGTGAAGGTAGATCTCACCTTGTATGCACACACACATGATGTATGATTGTATGAATATGTGAAAGGACATTCTCACATGAACTAGGGTCTAGGATTAAAGGACATTATCATCTTAGAATCTTTTCAGCAATATGATGTATGAAGAAGCATGCTCTTAAAGTCTTAAGTATATTTAAATAGGGGTTTAGAATATAACAGTGAGTGAACATGACAAACGAGAGTGGGGGCTTCATGTTAAGTAAGTCAGGCTTCCCACAAGAGAACCTTCACGTTTAGCGAGTCCGGGTTCCTAACATAGATGTTGTCTCATGAAATGGAAACCTTCATGATAGTAAGTCAAGGTTTCTAGAAGAAATCTCCATTTTCCATAACTACGTGACCTAATAGGTAATAACTTGTGGATGGCACCTAGATAGAAATGTGTAGTTGGTTACACCTTAGGCAAGTGTTAACCCTCTCTTTTTGGTGTAGGAGAAGATGAACGAATTTCATGTAGCTCACATGGTCTATGACGGTTATGGCTAAGTCTCCTAAGTAAGAAATGAGCTAAGATAAGAATTTGGAATCTAAACACAACTCCTTGAGAATATTAAAAAATATAGGTAGGATTATCGACCTTAACCATGTATTGCACAAAAGAATTTCAAAAGAGGATATCTATGGAAAGGGTAGATTCATGATGATTAAGGATAGGATAGTTCTCAAATGCATCATTACGTATTTCAATGCATGTGAAAGTATATGATAAATGAAAGTTATGAACATGTGTGATTAGAGGTTATGTAAAGGTAGATTTCACATGGTATGTACACACACATGATGTATGATTGTACTGAACATGTGAAAGGACATTTTCACATGAAGTGAGTTATGATGAAAGGACATTCTCATATTAGAATCCTTTGAGAAATATGATGTATTAAGCAGGAAACTCCTAAAGCCTTCTTTATGAACTAATTCACTAAAGGCATAAATATATTTTAAAAGGGAGTTAGAGCCTAGTACTGAGTGAACATGATAAATGATATTGGGAGCTTCATGTTAGTAAGTTCGAATTCCTACAAAGAGAACCTTCACGTTTAGCAAGTCCGGGTTCCCAACATACATGTTGTCTCATGAGATGGAATCCTCCACGCTAGTAAGTCAAGGTTTCTAGAAGAAATGTCCATGTTCCATATTTACGTGCCCCCATAGGTTATAGCTTGTGGTTTCCACCTATATAGCTATGTAATAATGGTTGCACCTAAGGTAGGTGTTAACCCTCTCTTTTCTGTATGGGAGTAAAACACCGGATTCCATGTAGCTCACATGGTCTATGTCGGTTATGGCTATGTCTCCCCATGGTTAATAAATTAATTAAGATAAGAATATCTATTCTAATGTAAATTCATTGAGCAGTGTACTTAGTATAGGGAGGACTATGGACCCTACATATAAATTGTACTATATTGAGCTTATATGTTCCTATGTTCATGATGTTTACTAAGAAGACAAGTTGCATGATTTCCAATGAAACGTCCTCTTTAAATGCATGTTTTTACATGGTTTCCATAATAGTGCATTAATGTACTAATATCATTCTTCTTAATCTTTTCACACAAAGTGTAGGTGGTGATGGCTAGAGGATGTCTCCAAATTAAAGATATTGGATAGGTCTCCCAAGTTCAAGTAAACGGACCCTTATGATTCAAGGGTTCACTATGTCAACATGTACTTAATGTTAATGTTATAGTTTAGTATTATATAATATATTGTTAAGGGTCGTGCCCCTATTCTTTTCTATTGAGTTGTGCCTTATGATGTCAAACTGACTTAGAGTCTACTTATGTACTTATGATTTTATATATATATATATATATATATATATATGTATGTATGTATATATATATATATACATATATATATA
>NC_028646.1:72415879-72515706 GCF_001406875.1 Solanum pennellii | reverse complement strand
TATATATATATATATATATATATATATATGAAGTGATATTCTAGATTATGATGTGCTATGGAAAGTTTTAAATTTTTCCGCTATTTTACAATTATGCATAAAGAAGATGTCTAAGGGCTTGTCTTAGACCACCGAGAGGTCGAAGACAACGTGTGACGATTTGAGGATACCATAACTTCAACGGTATACATTTGGGTTGTAACAAACATGGTATTAGAGCATAAGGCTTTGTGTTTTGTCCTTAAGTATCAAAGGCTCGTATAGCTACATCTAGTTCAATCTCATTCATTGGTGGTGAGTCACGAAACATCTATGAGAGAGAGGATATAGGACGATAGAGATTCCTGTCTTCACTATTCTCATGTCGTGCCATAGAATCTATTTCTATATGATTTTTCTCTTATGTTTTCTTTTCCAGTGGTCCCTAAGATGTGATTTCATGGAAAGGATGATGTCTCAAAGCTTGAGGGAGAAAATGTTAGTTTTGATGCTTTCTTTGATCTATGGCTCGATGAGTATATGTGAAGGTGAATTTAGTATATGTTGATGGGATGCCATTTACGGCTATAGGTGGTTCATGAGTAATGAGATATTATATTGATAGTTATGATATGATATGTTTATAGTTTGTTAATAGTTGTTATGGTTGAATGGATTTCCCCTTGGAATGATAGATTGCCTCATGGTTAATGTGTATAGATAGTATAATGTTGTGATATAGGATTAAAAGGTTTTCAAGAAAATGTTGTAAATAGTGAAAGTTGAAGTTGCCTCTGTAATTGTGTAGTGCTTCATAGTTTCCCTTTTGTGGATTGGAGTCTTTTGTACAAGCTTGATCCTAAGGAGGGAGGATAGTGTGTTGGGCCTTGTAAAGTAATTTTGAAGTATGCTAGTTATGGGAGAACCCTTATGACTATTTAATGATTCCCTCAATGAATCTATTTTAAGAGTCGTAAAAAGGGTAAAAAGTAGTTATATTCCATAAGTTGGAAATATGATTACCCTAAGGTGACTTAGGGGAATGTATGTTATGTACCCCTTAACTCCTGAGGAGAAGGAGAGAATTGAGATTGACTTACTTTGAAGTGGTTAATTGTCTATTAAGCTTGCACATTAGTATGGTAAATTGAGGAGGTGTTTCGATTGTACCTAGGCATGGTTGGTTGGAAAGTTCCACAAAAAGTGATGAACCTTGTAAGTTGATCTTGACTTGCCTCGACTTTTGTGTTTACGGGCATGGTGTGCTTAGGCTTACCCTAAGTTGGAGATCATATGCATAGTTGTTAATATTTGAAGTGCCCTTAATGTCCCTATGATGAGTTCCCTTGATGTTTTCTAGGTTAAAAATCATTTATAGTAATGGTTAGAAGGATGTTCATAACCTAAGATCCCAATAGAGGAATGATGTTCTTAGTCAATAAGGTTGGTAAGCTAAAATTTCACCTAGAGTTAAGATGAGTTGCTCTTAAATGGGTTTATCCTATGTGTGGGAGGATGATTTGAGTAGTTAGGTGGTAGAGATCCATATATTTTCCTTCTAGTCATACTCAAGATTGAAACCAATCAGTTCCTAAGTATCTTGTTCATGAAAGAAGTCTTGCATAAAAAGATAAGTTACATGTTCTCCAGACGTTATCAGTGTTTCAAATGACACTATGTTATCCATTTTACTAAAGGTCATTATTCCATGAAAAATAGATTTTTTAAAAATTTGCATGTTGGTCATGTTATTATGCATCCTATGTGATGAATGTTCAATGTGATTTCACAAGATACCTTAATGAGCATGCTTGATGTAACTTATAACATCTGGTTTTTGACCCTACAATGAGGAATTGAGTTTCTTTAAAATAAGAAATGATGAGCATCTTTGAAGAAAAAAAGTGTGACTTTTGAGATTTGGAAAGTGTTAACATAGACTCACTCTTGACAAGTGATGGGTGGTCTAGCCTATGTCTTTTGGTGTGCCTATTAATTGTGATAATTTCCCCTAAATGATTGATACTTATGAAATCTAGTGATGTGCTAGAAATAGAAAGATGTAAATTTACTTCCTAATATTGTGATGTGCTTGGTGTGACCTACCATGTTGATTTCATAAGGAAGGAAGTATCAGAATAATGTGGTCTGGAGTAAAGAAATCCTCCTTAATATCAATTAACCTCTATACATTGCTATTATATGAACTCTATTATACCATGTTTATTTGTTGTGAATAGGAAATGGTAATTCCTCCTTGAACAAAGCTAAGCATGGCGATGTTATATATGACTTTGATGAGGTTATGTCTAAGTTATAAGGTTGTAGTTGAGTTATATTATTCATTATTTTGTTCAAATAAATGAATTCTTTACTTTTTCTCATGAGTTGAAGTGTGGATTATGCCAATGTGTGCAATTGAAATCCAGAGTATGTTTAATCTTGTCATGAAATAATGAACATGCCTAAAGTTGGAGAATGTAGTTCCTCCAAATGGCAATGAATATGAAGAAGTATGTATGTATGGAAAGAATTATAGAGGTAGTCCGTGTTTGAATATGTTGCTTTGCATTCATGTTAGTATGAAGTTGATGTTTCTTGTATGTTTTGTGCGTGGACTATTATGTGATAACATGTTGAAGTATTGTGAGCTGCTATGAAATTCACTGAAGTCCTTGAAAGTGTTTAAAATGTTTCAAGTGTCATTCGAGGACAAATGTTTTTTCCAATGGGGGAGTATTGTTACACCCTCAAAATGAACTAAGGTATCTAGAGCCTCACATGTGCCTAAAAAGTTTAATAAGATATTAATAAAGTGTTGTCCAACTTCTATAATTTATATGAAGAGGTTTGGAGGTCAAACGTCCAAGAACGTCCAAGACGTTCGAAAGTTGGTCTTTCCATGTGCTAGTGTGTCTTTGTATGTTTTCCTTGTTTTCATGTGTTATTTAGAGTTGAAAAACATTGGAGTTGACCATAGTATCTTAACAGACATGTTAAGGGTCAAAACATACGGGTACAACTCCCGAGGACCACCCAAATGGCCCCTGAGGAGGACCCAAACATTGGACAAAGAGGCTGCCCAAATCAGTGTAAAACAACTATATAAGGGGCTTCCCTCGCGTCGCGCCTGGCACATAATATTCCTGTGCAACGCGCACTCGACACACACCCTATAGCCTTAAAATTATTTAGGCAAGATTCAGAGGCTTCCTCTGTGATGTGCAAACACTTCCTTGATGAGGTTGCGTTATATTAAAGTCAATTTTGACATGTCTAGAAGTCCCAATAAGTATGGGGATATTTTTGTAACTTAAGGAGACGTTTGTAAACTGGTTTTAGGACCTTTATGAATTCTTTCCAAAGTCAAAACTCCATCACCTATTAAGAAATAAAAAATCCCCAAAACTCTATCCTCTTCAAAAAACCCCAAAACCTCCATTGAAGACCAAGCTCAAGAACAAGCTATGGAGGTGGATTCTTGGAGATTTCTTCCCATATTTTCATGGTCTTTCTAATGTAAAAATTTATGGTAATTCTTCATCCATATATAACCATTCATCTGTGGAGTCCTTTCAAAGCTTTTTCAAACATAATTCCAAGTCAAAAATTCTATCATTCAATATTGAAATGGGTTCATTCTCAATTAATTTCAAAAGCATTGTAGGTGATGAATATATGTTAAGGTAATTATTTTATGATGAATTTCTATCCAATTTTATGAAGAACCTATGATCCTCCTAATTAATCAAATTGGACTATAATGTGGGTCTTGTAATCTTGATGATATGATTATTAGATTCGGTTTAGATTGTAATGAATTTCTTAGTTCCATTATGTAAGTTGGTTATGAATTTTTGGGAATTGATCAAGATGATCATTATATTGGAGATTTGGTAAGTTCACCTATTTCCTCTAATTAGCTTAGAATGTACATTGAATTGTGTTGGTTTGTATGGTCCACTTATGGTGGCGGTGTTTACATTATTGTACATGTTTATGTGTTGTGATCATGGACTTGAAGGCATTAGATGCAAGATGAATGGATATGATTATTTCCATGTTTAGGAAGTTGATGGAATTAGCCTTTGATTCTAATATCATGTTTTAAGTGAATTGATGTTATGTGTAGTTATATGAATAGTCTTCCATACTAGTTTCATGATCTAGATGTGCGGATGGTGTTGTGTATATGTGATGATCATGTTAGGGTTAGGAGTGGTCTATATGTATAATGATGATGAATACTCTTATAGCGTGACCACTACCTATATGAACCCTATATATATGTGTGGTCAAAGTATGCTAGGAATCTTCTATTCTAATGTTAAATATGTTAGTGTCTCCTATGATGTAATGTGAGTGTGCGTAGTCTATAGTCCTTAATACTCTATATCTGTGTATGACTGGAGACTTAAGGATTGTTGTATATGTGTTGTGATCTTTTGAGGGTGGCTTCCACAATGCTATATGACAGACATTAGTGATCATGTTGACCAATTTTTCATACATATCTATGAATATGGTATATTCATGATGATTAAGGAAAGGATAGTTCTCCTATACATCATTACCTATTATTATGTGTTACACATTCAAAATTAGCTAGGTGAAGCTAGGGCATGAAATGAGTTTCATGAGATTATAAGGTCTTAAAATTACTAAATATAGTGTTAAGAGTTAGTATATAAAGTTTGGAAATGTTTGGAGGTCAAACGTCCAAGAACGTCCTAGACGTTCGGAAACTAGTCGATGTTGAACTAGTGTCGTAGTGTTTTGTAGGGATATTTTGGGGTATGGTTTGAAGTTGAAATTCAGTACCGAGGGTTCTTACGGGTACAATGGTATACAAAGGGTCGAAAAGTTTGAGAACGACGCCCCGGGGACAATCAAAAGGGTTCCCAAAGAGGACCCAAACATCGACTCCCAAGCTTTCGCGCCAGCCTGTTTTGGTCTGTGCTACGTGACGCGCATCTGTCACGCAGTGGGGAAAAATCGTTGCCTGTGATGCGGGGCTGTCATGAACAATTTTGTCCAATAATTATCGAATAATAAGATTTGGAAGTGCCTCCGCGCGCGCAGTAAGTGCCCAGCTTTCGTTGCGTTGTTTTAAAGTCTAATTTAAGTTTGTTAAATTGTCCAACAGTTACAGGGATCTTTTGGGAACTTTAGGGATTAATTATGGGGGGTTATGTTAGGTATTTTAAGAGTTTTAAAGCATAACTATAGCCAATATGACTCTAGAATCCAAATCAAATACCTTTCTCTCCCAAAATTGTCCCAAAACCACCATTGAAAAAGAAGATAAATTGCAGCAGCTTTTAGGACAAATTCATCAAGGTTTCAAGCTGGGTTTTAGGATCTAATCTAAGGTATCTGAATATTATTCGTTAATGGATTCTTCCATCCATGAAGACCCTCTAGTTTCCCTTCAAATGTGCATCCAAACAACCCCATGCAAGAGAGGGTTGTGATTGCATTGTGGATAAGGCTTGATTGTGATTTCAATCTAGTGGGTACCATTCAAGATGTTTTTATGATGATTATATACTGTTTTAATGCAGTTTTTATGGTGAATTATTGTAATTGAATTTGAAGGTGATCATGGTGATCATAGGCAATTAGAGGCTAGATGAAGGAATTGGGTTGATCCATATTATCTAGGTTATAATCTATATTAATTGATCATGATTGAATCACCTAGGTATGAATTTAATTATATTTGATGAATTCAGATTGGTCATGATTTAATTGAACCTTAAACAAGGAATTATGGCTATATTCACCTAGTATTGAAGAATGTGAGAAGACAAGCTAAGGCTAGAAGATCCTATAATATACCTATGAATGAAGATAGAATGAATTGATGAATAATGAACCTTATGATGTTTGTGTTGACTTTATATTTAGGATGACTGAATGAAAGTGATATATTTACCTGAGCATGGAGAGATTATCGAGGGCATCCATCCATGAGAAAGAAGGTTGAGCAAGGCTTGACAAGAAAACCTTGGAGTATATGGTTGACTCCAAGTGGATATGCAAAGTGAGACGGATATTCTAGAAAGGATCCGGACTCCAAGTAGAAAGGAGAGCCATACCTAGTAGTTGTGATGACTATCCACTTAGGTCTCATTAAGTGGGATTCCATCACATAGTAGAGTCAAGGTATCCTAGTAGAGATCTTCATATCCTATGAACTTAGACGTTCTCGAGAAGCATCTCGTAGTGTTCAAAGCAAAAGATGAACTTAGAATTCCCAAGGGTATCTCGTAGTGTTCATAATGTGTGAATGAACTTAGACATGCCCAAGGGGTATCTCGTAGTGTTCATGATTAAGGGATCAAGACATAACTTAAAAAGTATCTCGTAGGATCCATATTATTGAGGAACTTAGACATACATAATTAAGTATCTTGTGGATTTTAAAAGATAAAGATAGCGGCTAGGATCCAATATAAGAAGTAATAAAGAAAAGATCCAAAAGTAGTACGTTGCATGAATGGTGGTATGGAACATCATGAGTGCACTACGCAAGGTATAATATAGTGTCACTAATGAAAAAGAGATTGAAGATAGGATTGGATTAGAGTTTTCTTTCCTTGTACAGTAGGCTAAAGATGAGAGAACCTTAGTAGATGAAGTTAAGTTTTTAAGAAGCTATGGAAGGTGAACATGTTAAGGATGGCTTTCAAGATAGGCTGAGTATGTAAGTTAGTATGGGCTGCCTTTTGTACATTGCACAAGAATGTTTTGAGATGACCACAAGAGTATAATACTCTTTAGTATGAAGAATGTCACGACCCGGATTCTGGAATCCGAATCGCAACCGGCATCGTTGACCTCTCAGAGGTCGCAGACAAGCCTCTTCTTGCATTTTTCACTTTCATACGGTTAATTTTAGCGGAAAATTTATAACTTTTTGTTTATAGTTGAAGTATATATAGACTTTATATAAACACGTATTTGTAAGGAGGTTCATTGCTCATATATCTATTATTTAGTTATAGGAACATACAACTTGAAAGAAATATGATACAATGTCATACGTAATACTTGCCAAACGACACTATTACAAGCGTCTGAATAGAATAGGAAAGAAACACTAGCGGAACATAATCCACTAGTACAAACCTACTACTACGAAAGAAATGTAAAAGCAGGCATCCTCGAATGCATGAGGACCTACCAAGTCTGGATGATTTCTCTGAGCCGGAACAGCTACAATGATACCTTCAATGTCCACCTGAGCCTGCACCTAAAATAGTAATATTGTATGGAATTGTTACACACTTGTACTAAGTATGGGTATATGTAGCAACACATAACGGTAATGGATGAACAAGAATGGCGCTTCCTAATCAACATGCTTTCTTCGGAGGTCAAGTCTCTTGACTTGCCTAATTTTTAATAGGAAGGTTATACCATGAATATGTCATACATAATACACATATAGGTTCACATAATATACATTTCATGTTTCATACATTATACATTTCATATCCACGAGACCTTGGAATCATGGATGTAGTATTAAGTCATCTCAAGTGAGGGCCCAACATGTGGGACCTCAACCCGACTGTCTCCATTATAAAACACTGAGTCTGCTTCATTCGTTCATTTTTACTCCACATTATTCATTTAATTATTTCATAGGATGATATAAACACCAGCTATACTTAGGATGAAGTTTAAGACTCTCATCGAGATCATGAAGTGCAATGAGCAAGAATGACCTAATGTCATTACTTGAATCGGTTTTACGTCTTGATTGTCTTGCACTAAGACATTTGGTATCGTTTATTTCATTTTATTTAATACTTTGAGGAACTTCAACCTTAATTGAGATACATCATGTGAGCATCATGAAATCTGGTGTCTCCCCCACACCGAAAAGAGGTGGAGTCACTGACCAAATTGAAACCAAAACATGCTAGCTTTAGGGGTTAAAAACCTAGCTAGTTCCCTATGTTGGCGACATAGGTCAAAGACTAGGAGATATAGGGAGACCCATACCCACCGTGTTGGACAGTCTCATCTAATGATATTTATGTGAACATCCGCCCTTCCCGAAAAAAGGCATCACCACTCATTGCTAGCCTATCGGTGCTTAGTTTAAAGTTCCTATTTACATTAAACTCATACGTCATCGAAGCTTTGTTCTTAGCATGAGGTAGTCATAGCTCATTAGATTATTTCTCATGTTTTCTTTACATATTAATTATGAATTGTCCTTAAACTTATGTATAGAATATGATTGAGACTTGTCTCTTAATATTCAACACTCTCTTAGGTGAGTACTTTTAGTGACCTTTACTTAGGCTTTGTTGAAACTTGTCTCACCATTCATCTTAGTCTCTTATCATGTTGTCACAATTTTCATTAGCATCATAGCTTAACATAATTACTCACCTCATTACGTGAATGTTCATTTCATCATCTTTCCCTTAACTTACATCATATGCCATACTCATGACCTTTAGTGTACTTTACCCTCATGGTAGTACCCCTTTTGGGTTACTCATTTCTAGTTTAGTGTTTCATGATCATCTAAGTGTATATTGTTCAACACTTATGCATCTTGTACATTGGTCCAAGGGGACCCAAGTTTGATCCCTAGTTGCTGCATTTTATTTCATTATATGTGAGACTTATGCGCCTCAAAATTTTGGTCAAGAGAACCAATGTTTGAATCCCTTGGGTAGCATTTTATTTTTAATTATTTAGAGTGTTAGGTATCTTCATTTATTCGGCTAACAGAATCCGGGATCGAATCCCAATGGCCTCAATTTTAATATTTTATTTTGGTGTGAGATTTATGTGTCTCGCACCCTTGGCCAAGTAGCCGGGTTCGAATCCCATTTCTTAAACAATTTTTTTTCTTTTGATATAAGGCTTCTTCTGTTAGTGTTAGGACCTTAAGGTCTCGAGTTCCACCCTCAATGGCAGCATCTATTTTTATTCATTTTTACTAGTGATTAGCCGAAACTATACTCAATTAACATATGCCTTTATTCAGTTTCTTGCATTTTGCCTAGGCATTTAGATTAGAGTTTTACATGTAGTTTTAACCAATTCGTTAAGGACTTCACTTTCATTTTCTTGTTCATGAACATCACTATTTCTTTTTGCATGTTAAACACACAACATTACATAAACAAATAATTCAAAATTTCTTTAAGTAAACCATAACAACATAATTACGAAAAAACAACATGCTTTCTACACATATCACATTCAACATTCAGACGTACATAACAAATCATAAACAGTCTGAGAACACACATTGCACACAATCACAATTATTCCTAAAATCATCTACCTGAAGTCATACCAACGCATACATCAATCGTTCATAGGATCTAATGACAGGGGCATGCAACAGGGACAACCTTAGTTTTTAGATTGGAATTAAACTGGGCCTTAGGGGAATCTTGGTAAAGGGACTAAGAGAGAAGAAAACTCATACCTTTTTCAGCCTTGAAAACCAGCCACAACCACACGTCCTAACCCACACACAAACATTTATTCCAAGCTTTGATTCTTGTTCCAAACTGAGGTTCTTTACGTTATTTCATAAAACACTTAGGCCTACGAATTTTTCTTTTTATTTCTTGATGGATGCAGCCAAGAATTCCTTAGAGCAGTAAGTTTATTTTTTTTTTCTGTTTTTTAATTGTAAGGTAAAGCTGAATTTTTTTTAGTAGTATATAAATAACTAAGAGTGTACATGAAGTACACTCCTAGTGGGAGTCGTGCACCTCATGCTTGGGGAGTTTGTTGTTAACTTATTCAACATAATTTAGATGATAAAATCAGATTATAATATTCATATTAAGTTACTATAATGCCACTCCTGATTTTTGTCTAATTTAAATCATTTAAATCGCCCCATTTTTTGCCTCCAAGTCGGCTTGAACCCGAGTGTGGAGATATGGTAAAACTCGGGTTTGACCACTGAGATTTGACCCATTTTGATTAATTAAAAACATTATATAATTTATTAAATATCATCCTAGGATAATTATCATACTACCCCTAGCCCCGAAATAATCTTTTTACTCCTAGAACCCTTAAGACCTAGGACCAACCCTCTCTGTCCGGTTAAGACTCACCCGGGTGAATCCTAGTGTTCGGGGACCTATCATGGCTGGAACCAACCCTGCCTAGCTCAACCAACTCACCAAGTTTGTTGGCTTGGCTGTTGCATAGGTCCTGGGGTCCGGTTCCACATGCATCAAGCCATGTGAACCCGTCTAACCTATGCATTCTAGGTGCATATAAATCTTACTTAGCATAATCGTTATCGGATTGTTACATTATCCCCTCTTAGGAACATTCTTCCGCGAATGATACTACTCATAATTTAACAAAGAGGGTGATTTTCGAAAGTACTCCATCATACTTAAATGTTTCTCCTTTGTGAACATTTGATTCACACGTATTCGGATGATGTATACCATTTAAGCTTATCTAAAGCTTCATATTTGAGATTGAGGAATTTCCTTCTCAATCACACTTATCTTAATGCACACCACAAATCATGCAACACATAAAACATGCCTATGCTACACAAAAACAGCAACATAAAATGTCAACATAACTTCGTTCTAACTCATATAGTGCCATTATAGCATATACGATTAGTGACCTATCACACAAAGTTGACTACAACCCTTAGAACTTAGGGTTTCTTAAACATAAATCCGACTTTAGGAAAATAATATCTAACCTTAGACACTGAACAAATGAGGATAGTGGGATCTCATATCATCCTCGGCCTCCCACGTTGGTCCCTCAACAAGGTGGTTCCGCCATAGTACTTTCACGGTTGCAACCTCCTTGTTCCTTAGTCACTTTACTTGACGATATAGAATTGCAATTGGAACCTCTTCATAGGAAAGGTTCTAATCAACTCCTAACCCCTCAACAACAAGAATGGATGCTAGATCTCCTACACACTTCTTGAGAATTGAAACGTGAATCACTGGATGAACAGAAGCCAATTCTTGAGGTAACTTCAATCTGTAGGACACATTTCCTACTCGCTGCAGGACCTATATACCTCAGACTCAACTTACCTTTCTTACCAAACCTCATCACCCCATTCATAGGTGATTTCTTCAACTAGACTTCATCACCTACCTCAAACTATAGAGCTCTCTTTCAGTTGTCTGCATAGGATTTTTTACAACTCTAAGCAGTAGACAATCTATCTCTGATCATTCTAACCTTCTCCATAGCCTCATGTACGATCTCACGGCCAAGGATGGAAGATACTCCTACTTTAAACCACCCTACATGAGACCTACATCTTCAGCCATATAGTGTTTCAAAAGGTGTTATCCCAATACTGGAATGGTAGATATTATTGTAAGAGAACTCCATCAGCGGCAAGTGAACATCCCAACTCCCCTTCAAGTTAATAACACAATATCTCAACATGTCTTCAAGGGTTCGGATGGTACTCTCTGCTTGTCCATCTGTTTGCGGATGAAAAGTAGTACTATGCTTACTTGTGTACCCAAGCCTTTTTTGAAAGATCTCCAGAAAAGAGAAGTAAACTAGGCTCCCCTATCCAAGATGATAGACAGAGGAATCCCGTGCCATCTCACTATCTCATCAATATAAAGCTTGGCATAATCTTCAGCTTTGTAAATAGACTTCACGGGTATAAAGTGAGCGGATTTGGTCATTCTGTCAACAATAACCCATATGGAATCATGTCGTTTCCTAGTCTTTGGCAGACTAACAAAAAAATCCATACTGATAGCCTCCCACTTCCATGTTGGAATCTCAATCGTCTTAGTAAGACCCCCATGCTTAAGGTGTTCTTCCTTAACCTGTTGGCAATTCGGACACTCCTCCACGAATTTAGAGATATCTCTCTTCATGCCCTCCCACCAATAGACCTCTTTAAGGTCACGGTACATCTTTGTGGCACCTGGTTTAATGGAATACTTGGAACCATGAGCTTATGCCAAAATATTAGTCCTAAAATTATCAACATTAGGTACACATAACCTGTTTTGGTACTTGAGTTTACCATCCCCTCCTAGGGAAAATGATTCATTTAATTTACTCAATACTGAGTCATTCAACTCCAAGATTACTGGGTCGGTGCTGATTGGCTTTAACATCTAAAAAAAATGAGGATTCGGAGCTTGAGTGAACCGAAACACCCCACTTACTGCATCTGCCAGCCGTACACCCTGTCTAGACAATTGGTGTACCTCTTTAACTAGCTCCTTCTTCTCTCCATAAGTATGAGAGATGCTGCCCATGCTCAATCGACTCAACACATCATACACTACATTGGCCTTACGCGGGTGATAATAAACACTCATATCACAATAAGCAGTTCTATCCATCTCCTCTGATGAAGGTTCAACTTCCTCTGCCTAAAAACATATTGAAGACTTTTATGATCAGTATATACATCAACATGTATACCATATAAATAATGTCTGTAGAGTTTTAATGCAAACACCACAGCAGCTAACTGAAGATCATGAGTAAGATAGTTTCTCTCGTGGATCTTCAACTATGTCGATGCATATGCAATCACCTTGCCATCATGCATAAGAACACATCCCAAACCTACCCAAGAAGCATCAGAGTATACCACATATCGTGCACCACTCCTCGTCAATGTGAGAAGTTGGGCTGAAGTTAGTCGGTCTTTGAGCTCTTGGAAGCTCTTCTCACATTTCTCAGACCACTCAAACTTTACCTTCTTCTTCGTAAAGGCTGTCAGTGGAGCCGCAATAGTGGAAAATCCTTCCACAAACCTGCGATAATAATTGGATAAGCCTAGAAAACTTCGAATATCTTTAGGAGTAAGGGGCCTCGGCCAATTCTTCACCGCCTCAACCTTCTTAGGATCATTTTCAACAACTTATTTGGTCACATAATGACAAAGAAAGGTCACTGAGCTCAACCAGATTTCACATTTGCTGAACTTTGCATACAGATGATGTTCCCTGAGTACTTGCAACGTCTTTCTCAAATGTACCTCATGTTGTTCTTTAGACTTAAAGTATATGAGAATGTCATTTATAAATACTATGACGAAGGAATCAAGGTACTCATAGAAGACCTTATTCATAAGGTCCATAAACGTGGCTGGTTCGTTAGTGAGACAGAATGACATGACCAGAAACTCATAATGCCCATATCTAGTACGAAAAGCCATTTTAGGGACGTCTTCTCGCCTCACTCTAAGCTGATCGTATCTTGACCTGAATTTTATCTGGAAAATAAACTTGAACCTTGGAGTTGGTTGAACAGATCGTCTATTCCAGGAAGAGGGTAATTATTTTTTATGGTGACTTTGTGGAGTTTCCGATAATCGATACACATTTTAAGGGTTCCATCCTATTTCTATACAAACAACACTAACGCACCCCATGGGGATATGCTCAGCTGGATGAAGCAGTTATCAAGTAGATCTTTTAATTGCAACTTCAACTCTTTGAGTTCAGCATGTGCCATCCTATATCGGGAAATAGAAATTGGCTTAGTTTTAGGATCTAAATCAACACCTAAGTCAATCTCACGCTCAGAAGGAATTCCTGGTAAATCCTCTGGAAAGACATCTGCAAGCTCATTCACTATTGACACTGAGTGTATGGAAGGAATTTCTTCATATAAGTCATTGACTCTAACTAAGTGGTACAGGTACCCCTTAGCTACATCTTGTTGGCCTTCATGTGTGAAACAATTTGGCCAACTGGACTTGAACCTTGCCCTTCCCATTCCCACTCTAACTTATTTGGAAACTTAATCCTCACAACCATGGTTTGACAATCTATTGTGGCATAATACTTATGGAGCCAATCCATACCTAAGATTATATCAAAATCGAGTATGGCTAATTCCACAAGATCAGCATGAGTGAATCTATCAAGAATTGTAAATTGGCAATTTTTATACACTCTTTCTGCTCTAATGCCGTCTCCTATGGGAGTACTCACTAGAATCGGCTCATGCAAGATTTCAGAAACACATCAAACCTACTAGCTATCGAAGGATTAACAAATGATAGAGTTGATCTTCAATCTAATAATGCAAACACTGGGAAATTAAAGACATGCAACATACCCATGACAACATTAGTTGACTTCTCTTGATCTTCTCTACCTTTCAGCGCATAAAATCGGTTACTCTTAGGAGTTTCGGCTGCAGCATTTGAATTCAGCCAAGGCTGATCACCTGTCTTGGCCCCATTCATTGTTTGAGGAAAATCTCGGACCATGTTTCCAGTCTTGACACATCCAAAGCCGGTGTTATTACATACGAAAAATTCACCATCATAAGGAAGTCCACATTTACCACAAAGCTTGCTTTTTCGCTGGACGTTCCGATCATTGCTCCTTCTAGGGACAGACTCGTTCACTTTGGCATTCGAATTCCCTGATGAAGCAAAATTACCTGACTGTCTCTAGAACTTTGTCCTTTTCTGGACTCCAAATGAGAACCTACCCGAGCTAGAACTAGTATGATCCGCAGTCTTAGGCTTCTTGCTTTCATGAACTCTCCTCTTACAGCGGCTCTCCTCCACTTTCTGAGCATGCACCATCAACCTGCCCAAATCCATGCTATCATGCAACTTGGCGGCCCGACAATCTTCCTCTAGATCCCCCGACATGCCACTTACAAACCTGGTCATTTCATCCCTACTATTTGCCACCAAAGAAGACATACCTCCCTTTCTCAGGTTGATGAACTATTCAACCTTGGCTTCTCGTTGTTCTCTCGTAAGAATCTCTCCAGAAAGGTAGTCTTAAGCACATCCCAAGTGATGGGAACATCTCCATGTGCTCAGCTATCAGTCTACATCCTGTACCAAATCTGTGCCACATCATTGAGTTTATATGCAGTCAACTCAATCTTCGCCTCCTCATCTTCTTCCATGGAACAAAGGATCTTGTGGACCTCATCCACGCACTCCTGGGGATCCTCATTTGTTCTGGATCCGCAGTAAATTGGGGGGTTCATTCTGGTGAAGTCCCTTAGCCTGCTAGCAATGGTGCTAGCATGAGGGTTCTCTCTGGGAGCACCCTCTCGCGGCTTGAGCCGTGATGGCTTGATCCTGAGTAGTGATGGCCAGTTCCATCTGCACCAAGGAATTCCTCACTTCACCATTTGTCAACCCAGCTGGATGACAGGTACTTGATCAGCAGCAATTGGGGCTTGAGGAGGAACTTGATTTCCTCCAGCAGTAGCCTCACCTACCCTCCTTCGTGCGTTTCTCCTCGTATTTATTATCTACACGTAGATGCAAGAAGAGATTTAGATTCTTTATGACACAATTATGTCACAATTCCACATAGCATGATAAAGAGTAGAAGAAAGGAAAATTTCCTAAAAATTATGCAGTCTCTAAATCATGATAGTGGTGCACTTCACTACCATAACTTAGATACTATGCAACATGGTTGATATGAGACTGATGACTTAGATATTTAACCTAATGCTATAATTCCAAGTTTATCACGACCTGGATTCTGGAACCGGAATCGCAACTGGCATCATTGACCTCTCAGAGGTCGCAGTCAAGCCTCTTCTTGCATTTGTTACATTCATACGGTTAATTATAGCGAAAAATTTACAACTTTTTGTTTATAGTTGAAGTATATATAGACTTCATATAAACACGTATTTGTAAGGAGGTTCATTGCTCATATATCTACCATCTAGTTATAGAAACATACAACTTGAAAGAAATAAGATACCATGTCATATGTAATACTTGCCAAAATGGCACTATTACAAGCGTTTGAATAGAATAGGAAAGAAACACTAGCGGAACATACTCCACTAATTCAAAGCTACAACTAAGCAAGAAATGCAATGGCAGGTATCCTCAAATGCATGAGGACCTACCAAGTTCGCATGAAATCTCTGAGCCCGAACAGCTGCAATGATACCTTCAACGTCCACCTGAGCCTGCACCTAAAATAGTAATATTTTATGGAATTAATACACTCTTTTACTAAGTATGGGTATATGCAGCAACACATAATGGTAATGCATGAACAAGAATGGCACTTCCTAATCAACATGCTTTCTTAGGAAGGTTATACAATGAATATGTCACACATCATACACATATTGGTTCACAAAACATAGATTTCACATTTAATAAATTATACATTTCATATCCATGAGACCTTGGTATCATGGACGTAGCATTAAGTCAACTCAAGTGAGGGCCCAACAGGTGGGACCTCAACCCGAGGGCCTCATTTAGAAAACACATAGTCTGCTTAATTCGTTCATACGTACTCCAAATTATTCATTTCATTCATTCATAGGATTATTTAAACACAATCTATAACTAGGATGAAGTTTAAGACTATCATCGGGATCATGAAGTGCAATGACCAAGAATGACCTAATGCCATTACTTGTATCTGGTTTCACCTCTTGATTGTCTTGCACAAACATCTTCGGTATCGTTCATTTCATTATCTTTAATACTTTGAGGAACTTCAACCTTAAACGACATAGATCATGTGATCATAATGAAATCCGGTGTCTCCCCCACACGGAAAAGAGGTGGAGTCACCAGCCAAAGTGAAACCAAAAACATGCTAAGTTTAGGGGTTAGAACTAAGCTAGTTACCTATTTTTGCAACATAGTTCAAAGACTAGGAGATTTAGGGAGACCCATACCCACCTTGGTGGACAGTCTCATCTCATGAGATTTATGTGAACCTCCGCCCTTCCCGGAAGAAGGCATCACCACTCATAGCTAGCCTATCAGTGCTTAGTTTAAAGTTCCTATTTACATTCAACTCATACATAATCGAAACTTGATTCTTAGCATGAGGTAGTCATACATCATTAGATGATTTCTGGACGTTTCCAATGTAAGTACAACCCTTAACTAGTATTAGACCTTAAACATAAGTTTCACCCAAAAAAAAACACCTGAAACTCGTCCAAACAGACAAGGCCCCATCGATACACACGTTGAACGTCTTAAGGGCTATCATTCGAATGCCTTGGACGTTCTTGGTTGTTTGAACTCCAAACTTCTAGAAACTCCATATATAATATTTGGAAATCATTATAACTCATTTTAATACTTAATTAACTCATGAAATATAGTCTATAAACACGCATGGACACATGAGGCACATAGGTGACTAGTCGTCAAACGTTTTGGTCATTCCTTGACGTTCAAGTTGCAAATCACTTCAAACATTACACTCTGACTATAAACAATATTATAAGTCATTTAGGACATTATAAACTTATGAATGACGTGTTAGTCTCTATACACCCTAACTCATTTTGGGGTCTTAAAATATCCCCCACTTGGGAACATTCGTCCTCGAATGAAACTTAGGGCTCTTTAATCACAACAAGGACTTCAATTCATCATAGAGCAGTTCATAACATTTACAACAACATCAAATCATTTTATCACTCAATGCACATAATCAAGCAAACCTTTACTCGCTTACTATTTAATGCATCAAACACAAAGGCTCTTATCATGTTCATAGGAGGAACATCCTTCTCCTAATCATAACATGGTCATTACACCTCAATTTATTAAGAGATAATCTTGCAAGGCCACACATAGGAAGATTTAAACAATACTCAAAACAATTAGTCACTCATACTTCAATGCACATAGACTTGAGTTAATTTAATCAACAAAGATCTTCATTAGTTAGACCTAGTGCCATGAAGGTCATACTCAATCATACCATGCTTAATGGTGTTCATGGAGAAATGTCCTTCTCATCAACACACTTACATGTATCATGAGTTCACACCTAAGCAAGGTACAAGGTCAATTTCCTTTAAACTGACAAATTCTCAACTTTTAAAGCAAGGCATTCTCATGTTTCCTTACTAGTGAAGTCTATCTGGGAAGTCACACAAAGCACATTACAAAAAATAGGAAGAAATTTCACAAAATGTCAATTTCTAACATAGTACTCACTTTTACAGAAAGCATATTTTGAGAAGAACCTCACATATCAGAGGGACACGCATGAGCACTTCGCTAAACATGCTTTCACTTTTCAAGAGTAAGCCTACAATTATTCATCCCAAATCATAAAAGTCACATAATTCTCAAGACACTCAAATTCTCATTATAAAGCTAAACATTTCACCTCACAAGTGACTAAAACAAGTTTCTTATATTACCTCTTGAAGTTAAATGCACAACTAGCATATCAAGATGTAATTTAACATGAGAAAACATGGATTTTGTCAAAATATTTCTTTCATGCTCTTTGAAACATTCATAATATCTTCAAGGTAATGTCTATCAATACATACCAAAACATATAAAGGTCATCCAATTCATACTTAAGACAAGACTTCTATCATGAACAAGGTTACTAAAATTTTCATTAAATTAAAGTTCAAGCCCAAATAGAAGGTCAATGGTAGATAATATCTACAACCTTACTACTCCATCACCATCCCCCACTTAGGATAGACCCAATTTAATATCAACTTAACCCAACCTTAAGAGGATCTTAACTAAACAACCTTCATTTTCATCACTTAAAAGTGATTACAACTTTGGAAGGAATTTACAATAAGTTATCATAGGAACACCAAGGTATTCTAACCCTTATCATCTAGGCAATTTATCCCCAATAATCAAGTTAGGTCAATGTCATTCAACCACATCAGGTTTTCACACAATACAATAGACACCAAGGTCATACCTCATTAGGGAAAACAATATAGGAGACTTAGTCTTAAGGACTCTGTCGTTTCTTTCAACATTAATGCAAGGTAACTTCTAGGTCAAACAAACCCATATCATCACCCTACAAAGATACGAGTACTACCCGCAATTCTAGGAAAACATCAATTCCACAATCATCAAGGGACTCACAACACAATAAGAAGTTAGAAACAATTCTACAACTAATCATTCCATAACACTCTCATTCTTCATTCCAAATAGCAATTCTCCTTTTTACATTCATTATAATGTTCATATATATCAATTCTATAAACATTTTGACAACATCTAATCAAAGAACAATTTAGTTGGTTTCCCAAAAATTTCACAGTGAACCCTATCATTACAGTGAGCATGTTTTCAAATTCAAAAAATGCAACATTTAGGCAATTGATAGGAATAGCATGACAATATGATGTACAAAACTTTACCATGACAAGCATACTATCATGACACCTAGGATCAAGTCTATACAAAGGACTCCAATCCATACTAGGCAACTTATCAAGGACCACATGTATAGAAAAGGAAACATTGAACACCTTTAGGTACATAATCTTAGGGTAGTGTTCTTCCATTAGTAGTCACTAAGCATTTGAAGCTCAATTCGTAGCATAAGGCTGCCATCATGCAAAACCATTTAGGAACACATCATTCCAAACGAACTCATTTTTTCCATAATAACTTCTAACATACTTTAACTATATCATGACATACATTTTTCAACATAACATGCTATTTCACATAAACTTCATATAGCCATAACTGGCATCACATCATCAAAACATACCAAAGTTTACCTTCATACATACTCATTCAAACCATAAAAAAAGATAAGCATTTAAGCTCAGTTTTTTTCCCTCAAGCATAGAGAACAATCTCATCCATGCAATCATATCTAAAAGACCACCAGACAAGAATACATGAGAGAGAGATCTTATAGAGTTAAGTTCTATGGCTTGATATGAGATTGATGAAGAAGGGAAACTCTATCATCCTATATCCTCTCGTACCATTTGATGTGTCGCGACTCTCCACCAATGATACAAGACTCTACTAGACGTAGAAATATGAAACTTCATGGACCCTAAACCACTTTTAAAAACCTCGTGCTCTGATACCACGTTTTTCACATCCGGAAAGCACCCCCTAGAAGTAACAAGCGTACTTAACCTCTCTGACGTCTTATACAAGCCCATAGTTATCATTCATCGCATTGGCATCGTAAATTTAGCAGAAAATTGAAAACTTTTCATAGCACATCATATGATAGAAACATCAGTTGTCATATAAATAAATATAAGTCATAATACATATATAGACTCTAAGTTTCTTTGCCATCTTAGACTCAACAACATTAGAATATATTAGGGACACGACCCTGAAGACATATTACAAAACCATATGATATTTAATAGACTTTACAATAAATACACATTAGGACATCCTTGGACTTAAAAATTCTTTTCCTTGAGCTTGGGAATCATCTATCAAACTCCTCAATCATGCAGACACCCATTAAGCACCCATAACCTATACATTGCATAAAAAGTAGAGAAGAATGAGATTAGTACAAGAATGTACTAAGTATGACAACCATACAAAAACATGCATTTAAAAGGGAAATTTTCTTTAAATCATACTTCATGCCTTTTTGAGTAAATCTTTATAAAACCTTGAATAAATGGAATTTATATCATTCATATACTTCATATAAACATATTAAAAGGCCAAATATTTCATACGATCACATATAGGAATTCTTACATTTTTGAGTCACATTACAGTTAGCTCTTGTTCCCTTAACAGTGAGCTAATTTCCATTTTATTCATTAACTTCCCAAGTAACCCTCTAGTGATACTTGGTTAAATGCATCACCTTAAGGCCACAAGAAAACATACATATCATCTACATAAGATAACACATACCATCATAGGAGTATAGTACAACATAGACATAGTGAAGTCAAAACTATAAGGACATTACAATAAGATACATCTAACTTACACACACTTTTATTTATTATCATATACATCTTTATTTGACCTTGTTCATGACCCCAATCTTAGTCTACTAGTGCAATGCACATGTGAAGCCCCATAACCCCAACCATGCTTAGTAGACTTTTCGTGAGACCACAAACCTTAGAATTCAATGTATACATCATCATGACAAGTAAAGGTAACTTCATCCAAACTAGGAAACACCTTTACTATGTGGTCATTAAAACCAATATTATGCATATATATATATCAAGACCACTTCATGTAGACTCATACTACGCATTTCATCAGAACAAGTAGACCAATACTACAAAGTCATGCATATGGACATAAGTATAAACATACACATTGGGTCACCTTCCTAGGACTTCTTTAGGAGCTACTTGTGTTATGTCTATATTGGTTCATTACATCCACCTATACTATGTAACCTCCCTCAAGTCCTCCTAGTTAATATCCTATTCATTTACTTCCATTGTCTATTTTATTTTAGGAAAACTATCGCCTTAATCGACATAAACCATGTGATGCTAAACATAGAATCTGGTGTCATAAAATCCCACATCAAAAGAAGGTGGTCTACCGACCAATGTAGAACCAAATGTGACATAGCTTTCTAAGTTGATCCACTAGCTAGTATCCTTTGGTGGAAACATAGTTATGGAACTTGGAGGAACTTGAGAAAACATTCTTTATGCCAAGATTAGGCATTGAAGTTATTCACTTAGGTAAACCCTATTTATCCCGATTGAGGCATGGTGGTTATCCACCTCACTATATTTATGGTGATCTACCTTCCTACCATAGGAAGCGACACACACTCATATTCATGTTTACTTGGTGCTAAGCTAAGTTCACTTCATTGATAACCTTTATATTTTTTTTACTTTATAAAACATAGGTTACGGAGAGTCATCTCCTCATTTGCTTGACTCATATGTCATAGATGGAAGTTCATGAACCTAAATCATGTAAAGAATCTCTTCACATGAACATTCCATATGTAAAACATCATCTAGTTTAGGGTACACATGAACACACCATTCAAGGCCCATCTCTTGACTAGGTCTTCATACATGTGTGTATTTATACATATACGTGAGCAAACCTTTCACATGACACATTAAGACACACATGTTCATACATACATATTCATACATACAGAAACAAAATCTAGAACTATACTATCAAGGTACACATGTTCAATGCATAGGCATAGTCCCATACCCTTGCCCATACAAGTACACCTATCAGGTTATCCTAGATAAGGAAACACATATCATACTTTTATAAACATCATCTTAACATGCATAGTAGTAGACACTAGTGAATATGAGAACTACCTTTCATTTAGACACAATGACTTATACTATTTGTAAAATGCATATAAAGTGAGTGTGTGTACATTGGTAAACATGATCACATAAAGGCTATCAACAGCATATTGAGGCATCCACCCTCTTAGACCATAATACTCTTTAAACCATAAAACACACAACACACAATAGCATAGGAGACAAGCAAACTTTATATTACACATAAGAGTCCTAACTTGTGCTATTCATGCATTCACATAGGGGTACATAGGTAATGGAATATTAATCATTTTTAACTCATCAATGGAAGCACCCATACTTTACCCTAATATGGATATACACATGCTTACACAATAGCCATACAACCGAAATCACAACTAGAATAGAAAAGTAGGCATAAGCTTCAGATAGTATCATCATAGGCACATGTTCATATATTCATCAATTTCTCTTCATGACCAAGGTCAAAATATATATAGATTGAAAATAAAGTAAACACCGCCACCATAAGTGGACCATACCACACAATGTCATACAAGGCTTCATCAACATTATTATGATATAAGAAGTAGAGGAGATAAGTATTCTTACAAATTTCTCACCCTTTGATCATCATTGATTAATACACCTTGTTAATCAACAATCATATATAGGGCAGTAGCTATATCTATTTTAATCATAAAGAAACCATGTCTAAGTCGCTTCAAGATCATACTATAACCTAATACAAGGCATTTCACATGTACTAGGAAGTACACAATCCTAGGTCATAAACTAACCTCCCTATTTTAGTTATCAATCATTATGTACCAATAATATACATTTAGGACAGTAACTAAATAGATATAAATCATATCTAAATCATACTTCATCTACCCTAGAATTAAGATCACATAATGTTCATTACAACATTTAAATTGTACATCAATTCATGCCAAGATTGCTTTTCTTTGACCATCATGAATTCAAACCCACAATCCATTGATATCGTCAATATAAGGCAGTAGATAATGACAATATAATCTACACGAAATCCTACTACCATTGCTATAACCTTTAGATTATAGTGAACATGTTATTTACGACATCCATGAAGAGTAGAAGAATCATAGGCGAACCAACATTGATTAATCATGAAATCACTTATATTAAATAAATCCATAATATACAATTAATACAATAGATACAATGATCTTTACCCAATTGAAATCTCCTAACAATCACTATGAATCCGAACTTACAGTGAACTCATAGAACATAAGCTAGTTTTGTTCAAATTTTCATACATGGATTAACATGGGTAATTCATCAATGACTTACCATCAATATACATTATAGACACTATACTAAGCATATTAACATAATTGAATCACAAATCCATATTCATAAGATCAAAATAATAAAGCCATACATAGGCTAAAATGGAGTTTGTGAAAGATGCATGGATTCATCATGCAATAAGAATCCATGGCTAGAATGATAATCATAAATATATTCATAATATTCTTTTGAAATCAATTTAAGAAATAACCCATGGCTAGAATGAAGAAGAAGAAGTTGATCATAGTTTTTCTTTGAAAACTTTGAAATTAACTCTCTAGATTGAAGGATAACTAGAGATGAAGGATCACCATACCTTTGTCTACATGAAAACCTCGAAAACTTGATGATTAATCCTTGGAAATCCAAGATCCAAGCTTTTTTTGAGCTTCACCAAAAATGGAGGTTCTAGACAGAATATTTTTTAAGGTAAAAGACTAATTCAGTGAATTGTATTGGGAATGGGGTTGATCACGTTTTTACTCCCTTATATACACCAAAAAATAGATAAATAAACCTATTAGAATCAGGTTAGGACGTCGGGTGAATTTCCCATTCACCCCTTTAATGAAACATACGCCAGAAGCAGTTGACAGACCACCCTCGACGGAGCAATCGACTGGCCATAGGTCAGTCTACGGGCCGTCATTTGGCTTCCGTCGACTTGTCCTTAGCAAAATTTTGGCTTGAGACCTACCCAACCTAAGAACCAATCGACAAGACCTCACCTAAGGGCCGTTGGTTGACCAACAGGCTGTCGTTTGGTCCATCGATTGACACTGCCGAGGTAGTGGGTCCTTATGCGGGTCCCTTTAGAAGTCGTACCCGGACGTTTCCAATAAAATACAACCCTTACACATAATTTTTACCCAAATCAAACACCTGCAACTCGTCCAAACAGGCTAGGCCCCATCGAGACACACATTGAACCTCTTCAGGGCTATCTTTCAAACGCCTTGGACGTTCTTTGCCTTTTGACCTCCAAACTTCTTAAAAATCCATATACCAACTTTAAAAATCATTTTAATACTTACTCTATAAACAAGCATGGACACATGAGGCACATAGGCGACTAGTCATCGAACATTTTGGTCGTCCCTTGACGTTCGACTTCCAAATCACTTCAAACTTTACACACTTCCTCTAAACTATATTATAAGTCATTTTAGGACCTTAGAACCTTAATGCAAACATGTTAGTGTCTCGACATCCTAACTCATGTTGGGGTCTTACAATATATCATCATCAGTATACAATAATAAACTCATATAGTCAACTAAGAACAACTATCTATCAACCCTAAGACTACACACATGAACACATAGTCATAGTCTAACATGATAACCTAAAAACTTCAATATAAGAACACATACTTTAACATTACTTCACATATAGGTTGATACAATCATATTTTACATAATTTACTACACAAATCATTATAATACTTCAAGTAGTGCCGTTAATGCCATGCTTATCATATTACGTAATGTAACGCCGACAAGGCCACACCAATTCACATAACAATGCCAACATAAGTGTACCATACTAATCAACATTGTAACACAAAAGCTATATATAATATTAAAAGGTTTGGGGAAGCATACCACCCTCTTGAACTCACCACTTTAATCAAAAAGCTAAATCATTCAAATTGAAACCATAAGGACCTTAAGATGACCATGAACAACAACTCAATACAATTACTATGATACTAAATGAATATAGGTCAATTCAATATAGATTAATAAATCTAATACAACCTAAACATCAATTTAATTTAATCCTTATATCATTAGAAAGCCCATAGAAAACTACATTAGAATCTATAAGTATCAAGTTCATACCAATTCAATAAGCTTAACATACAATAGATCTAAGATTATTCATTACTCAATTAATCAAATTGAAACAGCCTATACATCATTCATACAAAATCTATACATGAATCAAAAGACCATAACAATCTATACATGAATTCATCAATATCAAGGCATGATCACATAACCCATATTTTAGTCCAAAATTAAGAGATTTGAGAATGTAAAGGGTTCATGGAGAATTTCATTGGAAAACATCTATAACATCATATCCTAACGTTTGAAAACAATTTATACAAGAACCCAAGACTTAGAGTAGAAATTGGACCTTTCATCCTTTTTTTTTAAAAAAAAAACTTCGAAAATCATCTTTGAAATTGGCTCTAAGGTGATTGCAAGCCTTAGATGAAGAACTCTCATTCCTTATTAGAAGAAAACAGTTAAAAAAGAAGAATAAACTCCATTGAAGAAACATCGTCAAGCTCCATCTTCACCTTTAACTCATATGGAGGTTTTTGAAGAAACTTTTGGAGGGAATGTGTTTTTATATAGGTGTTAGGATTATAATGAGAGTGTAATGAATGATATACTCTTAAAATACCCATAAAACTCAAAACAACCATTCAAAGACTTAGAGGGGCTTGGGGTAAATTTACAAATTCACCGTCAACGTAACAGTAAAACAGGCTGGAAAACATCCTGCACCATTGATGCCCATACAAACGGACCGTGGTCTCACACGCACCCCGTCGTTGGGGTCTTGTGGGTTGCACCTGCAACTCCCCAACCTGCAGGACAAGTGGCTCCATCGAGAGACCCATCGACGGGCCGTTGCCTGGTCGACTGGCCGTTGTTTGGGTCGTTGATTGCCACTACATGGAAGTGTTGAGCTCCAATGTTGGGGTCCTCTTATAGGGCCCCTTCGGGGTCTTTTGTGGAGTCTTACCCGGACGATTCCACCCCAAATATGTTTGTATACAAGTGTAGGACCTACCACATTAGTTTCATTGAAAACGAATACGTAAAACTTAAAAAAAACATACATAGACACAAAAGGTCATTTCAAGGCACACCTTTCGAACGTCATGGACGTTCTTGGACGTTTTCCTCCAAACTTCACAAAACATGACACATTTTCTATATAAACTTTAATAAATCATTTAAGAAACTTATAACCTCCTGAAACACATATAAACACATAAAACCACATATGATACACATAGGTCACTTAGTCGTTGAACGTCTTGGTCGTCCATTGACGTTTGACATCCAATGCACCTAAAATCGTAGGCACTTCCTCAAACCAACATTATAAATAATTTTATGACCTTATACACCATGAAAACCATGTTAGTCTCTAGCTTTACCAATGTTATTTTTGGGGTCTTACAATCTCCCCCACTTGGACAATGTTCGTCCTCGAATGTCACTTGCCACTCTACGTACACTTCCCAAAAAAGAGACTCAATTATAAACTTATGAACATACCATAAAAAGTCTCAAACAATCTAAACATCCAAAAGAACATCAATTTCACATAGTCAAGAGAATACAACACGACAAGAAACTAGAAAACATTCTATAACTCATTATTCTATAAAACTCTTATGCTTCATTTCAAATAACGAAACATTAGTTTATATTCAATATCATACTCATATACATCATTTCTAACCACATTTAACAATTTTCAACCAAAAAATCAATTAGTTAAATTTTAAAAATCTTCACAGTGAATAGACAGTGCTATACATTGAATTGAGCAAGTTTTTTAAAAAATGCAACTTTTAGGCAATTCATTATAGAAATAAGTGAATATGCAAGGTAACATCATATAACACACACCTTACAACAAAATCAATCTTATGTAATAACTTAGACATGATCACATTCACTATATGAAACATTTAGCAACCTAAATAGGTTCACATGAATCCTGAAGAAGATACCATACATGAAAACTCTTTTTCTCATTCAACAAAAGTTCAATCAAAGATGCATATCATAAGGAGAATAATTGGAACTCATCATCCACAAAAGACTCCTACAAAACTCATGTTACCAAGAATTCTTTGTTTTAGGCTTGAATAAGCACATAATGAAAGGTTAAGGGCACCTCACTCCCAACAATCATACTGTTCACCTTACTCTCCCACTTAGGAGAAACCCATTATAAGGTCAACATAACATTCACTACAAGGAACTCCCTTAAGTTACCTTAAAATTTATTAATACATTCTCACCCAATGTCTAGATCATAAGAACTAAAGAATCTCTTGGTCCAACCATATAACCACTACATCCCCCTTCCTAGGAGAAACTCACTATTACTCTTTCTAATCTCTTCAATTTCCTTTCTATGATTAGGTCTTAAACAACATCAACCTATCTCAACAACAACTCCTTCACATTCTCACATTATACCTCACCATTCTTCTCCAATTTTACTTCCCTTCAAAAGGTAACCAAGCCAATATAAGATCAAAACTACCATCTAACACACGTCATCTCACAAGTAAGATCTCATCTTTCTTCTCTCTCAACCCAATCTTCATAAAGTCACTCTCAAGGTACCAACGCATAAGGGAAACAAAATAAAGACACCATATACACAGCTCCTAGGCATGATTAGATGCACGAACAAGTGAAACTTTTCCTATCACCCGATAGCCTCTAATTTATAATGTGGCGCGCTTCACATTATAAACAAGAATCTAGTAAATGTGGTTCATGGCACAACTTAGACACTCCCAAACCTTATGATCTGATACCAACTTTGTCATGACCCACAAGTACAGCCTAGAAGGTAGAGCATCATTGTGTCGTCACACGGGAAATGAGACTTCAAAAAGTCTCATCTAAGCCTCTCGTATCATTCATTGCATAAAAACACATTCTAAAATGAGTTAAAATTTAAAACTTTCTTCACACACGAAGAACTCTTTCATAAACAATATTCAAGCGGAAGACTTTCATTTAAAACCTTAAGCCTTTACAATAATATTATCGAACCATCTAAACTTTTAAAGTATACAATAAATGGGACTAAGCCCATACAAGACAGTAAAATAAAGACTACGACATAAGAGACATGTGGATATTGTCTTCAAATCGATGAGGACTCACCAATACTTCATCTTCAAGCCTTAGAAACATATACATCCTCTATAGCAAATTAAGACTTCCAATTTCCTATACTTTAGACAAAAAGGGGAAAGAAGGGGTTAGCACATTGGATTTACTAAGTACGGAAGTCATGCAAAAACCATTAAAAAGGGACATTTAGTAATAACATGCTTTTAATGAATTTTTTATTTAAACATCATATTCTTAGAATAAGAATGACATTTAACAACTTAGAATCACATAAAAACTCATTTAAGAAATTATAACAATTTTAGAGTCAACATTACAGTAAGCGTGATTCAGTGTTACATCGAATTCCTTCACTATAAAATGAAGTTGAAAACCTTTACTTTAGACACCTTTTTAGTATGTAATTATCCAACTCAAATATATCATTAGATTAACTTAAGTCGCACAAAGAGAGACAGCCCATACACCCTCTCTAGATGTGCCTAAATGACCCTCAAGATTTCTTATAATGATTCACAAACACACTTTCAAAGCATCATAAACATCAAGGTAAGATTCTTCTACCAAAGGTTATTCTAAGTCTCACTTGAGTGAGTTGTGAAACAACCACCTATAAAATCCCTTACACACACACTCAAAAGATCCTATAGACACCCTAGAATAGAATCATTCTCACTAAATACACCAACCCATAGATGATATGACATTCTTCTTCCAAAGGCTATCAAAAGACCTACTTAAGTAAATCTAGAAAATAACATCCATGATTGGCCTCTTAAAGATTACCTAAATATTCCTTAAGACTAATTAAGGCTTCGATCATGTCTACAATAGCAAACAACTTTCCTAACTAGAGTAATTCTCAAGTCTTCCCTAGGTAAGACATGAAGAGATCATCCTTTATACCCTCTTCACACTTTAACTAAGGAATCCTTAAGTTACTTTAGATTAGGAACTCATTCACTTACAAGCTTCATAACATAAATCATTAGTTCATTAAGAGACTCATTCATTACATAAAGACATTCAAGTAATGGTCTTGGAGAAGACCTAGGGACTCTCATTAACATCTTCAAAGCCTATTGTACAATGTCTAGGTAGCGTCTATACCACCACCTAAACTTCATAGAACTCCTATAATGCTAGTAAGTATCCCATATTATGAGAATAGGTAATAACCAACATAGACCATGGTAGACAAGTATTGAATCCGGGGTTCTATCCTACTCCGATTAGGTTGTTCTACTTGCCAATGGTAGAACGTGGACACATCCCATGTAGGCACATGGCTAAGGGATAAGAAGGGCGTGCTTTGTATTCTTGTATCATACTTTAACTAGAACCTCTCCCCTTCCCATATTCACTCGGTGCTAGCCTTTGTTCTCATAGAGTAATTCACATTAAGGTCCATACAAAAGGGTTCCATGTCTTGTTCATAACCCAATTACATTTACCCTACCAAAGAGGTCATCTAGGGGCTGCCTTCAAATGGCGACAAGAAGTTCATTATGACATTTCCTAAGGTTTGATATGATGTCGTTCAAGTCAATCAACCTTAGGTCCATCATTCATCACATGAAGGATACCATTATGGCTTACTACTTCACGATTCATAACCTTACCACTAGGTTCAAGGTTCCACATAACATGTATACATTCAGGACTCTTAGAATCCTATGTCAAGACATCACATATTCACAGTCATACATGTATCAAGTAAGGGACACAAGTCTACCTAAACAAGACTTAACATTACTTTACTTTAGCACATATTTCATATTACACTAGAAGCACATATGAACAACTATTATAATCTTCTAATTTATCCTATACCCTACCATATCATCATCAATATAACCATAATAGACTCATAGAGTCAACTAGGAACAACCATGTATAAACCCTAAGACTACACACATGAACACATATCAATAGTCTAACATGATCACCTAACAACTTCAATATAAGAACACACACTTTCACCTTACTTCACATATAGGTAGATATGATAATATTTCACATAATCAACTACACAAATAATTATAATACTTCAAATAGTTCCGACAAGGCCATGATCATCATATTACATAAAGTAACCCTAAAAAGTCCACATCAATTAACATAACACCGCCACCATAAGTGGACCATACCAATCAACATTTTAAGACAAAAGATATACATAATACTAAAATATTTAGGGAAGCATACCACCCACTTGAACTCACCACTTCAATCCAAAAGCTAGATCATTCAAATTAATACCACAAGGCTCTTACCATGACCACGAACAACAATTAAATGCAATAACCATAATACCCAATGAATCTAGGTCAATTAAATATAGATTTATAAATCTAATACAACCTTAACATCAATTGAATATAATCCTTGTATCATTAGAAAGCCTATAGTAAACTACACTAGAATCTATAAGTATCAAGTAAATATCAATTCAACAAAATTTAATATACAATAGATATAAATGTATTAATAACTCAATTAATCAAGTACAAACAGCCTATACATCATACATACATAATATATACATGAATTCATCAATATCAAGGCATCATCACATAAACCCATATTTTAGTTCAAATTGAGAGATTTGAGAATGTCAAGGGTTCATGGAGAATTTCATTGGAAAACATCAACTAAACATCAATAACATCATATCTTAACGTTTGAAAACCTTTTATGCAATATCCCAAGACTTAAAGTAGAAATTGAACTTTTCATCCTTTCTTTTTGAAACCTTTGAAAATCACCTTTGAAATTAGCTCTAAGATGATAGCATGTCTTATATGAAGATCTCCCATATTATAAGAAACCAATGAAAATTGAAGAAGAAACTCCATTTAAGAACCTTATTCAATCTCCATCTTCACCTTGAACTCACATGGACGTTTTTGAAGAAACCTTTGGAGGGAATGTGTTTTGATTTAGGTGTTACGATTATATTTAGAGTTTAATGACATATATACTATTAAAATACCCACAAACACTTAAAAAAAACTTTCCAAAAACTTATAGGAGCTTGGGGTGAATTTTCAAGTTCACCCTCAACTTAACATAAAGATGGTACGAAAACAGGATGCACCATCGACACGCATACCAACGGACTGTGGTCTCACCCACGCCCCATCGTTGGGGTCTCGTGGGTTGCACCTTGAACCCCCAACCTACAGGACAAGTGAGTCAATCGACGAGACCCATCGATGGGTCGTTGCCTGGTCGATGGGCCATCGTTTTGGTCGCCGATTGCCACTGGATGGAAGTGTTGAGATCCAATGTTGGGTCCTCCTTTAGGGCCCCTTCTAGGTCCTATGTGGATACGTACCAGGATGTTTCCTCAAAAAATATGTTCGTATAAAAGTGTAAGACCTACCACATGAGTTTCATCCAAAATGAACACTTAAAACTCTACGAAACATACATAGACACACAAAGTCGTTACAAGGCAAACCTTTTGAACGTCATGGACGTTGTTAGACATTTGACCTCCAAACCTCACGAAACTTGACACACTGCCTATATACACTATAATAACTCATTTAAGAACCTTATAACCTCATTAAACACATATAAACACATAAAACCACATATGAGGCACATAGGTCACTCAGTCATCGAACGTCTTGATCGTCCTTTGTCGTTTGACTTCCAATGCACTTAAACCCTCAGACACTACCTCAAACCGACACTACAAACAATTTAAGGACCATAGATCATCATGACAACCATGTTTTACTATTGCTTTACCTATGTCATTTTTGGGGTCTTACAATACTAGAGTAGGAGAGTTCTTTAGAATGAATCCACCTGATTTCTATGGCTCCAAATTTAATCAGATCCGAATAGTTTTATTGATGAGGTGTACAAGGTGATAGAAATCATGGGAGTGTCTTCCATTGAAAAGGCGGAGTTGGCTGCCTATCAATTGAAACATGTTGCCCATGTTTGGTATGAAGAATGGAAGGATAGTAGGCCTTTGAGAGCGGGTCGTATAGAGTGGGAGACTTTTAAGTTGGCTTTCCTTGATAGGTTCTTTCCTAGGGAATTGAGTGCCACATCCTGAAAGCACACCCAAGAAGTTAGGGGAAATCTCGGATTGCAACTGGCGTACTTTACCTCCCGGAGGTCTCGTACAAGCTCTTACATGTCATTCATCTCATAAATATAGTGAAAAGTAGTGCGGAGTTAAAACTTTTTAGAAAACATATCATAGTCTTTAAAAACTCTTTCATATAAATCATAGGAAATACTAATTCTCAATCTCAACAATCTTAGACATAAGAATACTTGGGACACGACAATACACAATACGAATATAAAAATACTTAGTCTATTACAATACTTCAAATGGAAACATAAAAGACATATATGCCCTCGAGTCAAATGAGGACATACTTCAACTTCTCTTGAACGATGCTATGGTCCAAGTCTTCACTTGCAAGTGCTTCTCACCTACCAACAACTATAATGATAGATAAAAGCATGGATTAGTACAACCACATGTACTAAATATGACATAATGCATGAAAATCATATAAACGAACATTTATTTGAAATTTGCATCTTTTCATTTAAAAATCATATTATAATCACAAGAACAACATTTAACAACTTAAAACACATTAGATAACATTTAACCCAATTATCATATTTTTAGATGTCACTTTATAGTAACCTCATTCACTATTAGAGTGAAGTCCCTTAACTGTACAATGAAGTGTCTTACCATGTATTTAGGCACTTTCTAGCATGTATTTCCCTCACTAAAAACTATCCTAAGACTCACCAAAGCAACACAAAGAGATACCTCCCATACAACCTCTCTAGGTGTGCCTAAATGATCCTCAAGACTACTTATAATGAGTCACAGACAGACTTAGAAGACTTCAAATCATTAACATATAGATTATATGACATTATCCTTCCAAAGGTTATCAAAAGACCTACTTAAGTAAATCAAGAGGATAATGTACATGATTGACCTCTTCAATATTACCTAAGTAATCCTTAAGACTCTCTAAGACTTAGATCATCTCCACATATTCAACCATTTCCCTAACTAGAGTCATTCTTAAGACTCATCTAGGTAAGATACGAAGTGACCATCCCTATGCCCCTTCACACCTTAACTAGACAACCCTTAACTACTCTAAATAAGTACTTATTCATTTAACATACTTTGTTAACTTATGTCATTACATTCATTAGTTTATTTAGGAGACATTCAACACATAAAGTAAATTCAATTAATTGTCTTGGACAAGACCTAGGAACTCCAAATAACACCTTCAAAGCATATGGCGCAATGTCTAGATAGCGTCCCATACCACCACCTAAACCACATAGAACTTCCTAATGCTAATAGGCATTTCATATGATGAGAATAGTCAATAACCGACATAGAACATGACAGAAATATATGGAATCCGAAGTTCTAACCTACACCGGCTAGGATGTTCTACTTGCCAATTGTAGAAATTAGACACATCCCATGTAGGCACATGGTTAAGGAATATGAAAGACATGCTTTGTATTCTTGTATCACTCTTTAACTAGAACTATTTCCGTTACCATACTCTCTCGGTGCTAGCCTCCTTTCTCATAGAGTAATTAACACATAAGGTCAACATATAAGGGTTCCATCACAACTTGATAACCCAATCACATATACAATACAAAAAAAAAGGTCCAATAGAGATACCTCCCAATAGCGACAAGAAGCTCATGATGACTTTCCTAAGGATTAATATGATACCGTTCCAGCCAATTCTTTGTTTTTAAGGATACCATTTTGGCATACGACTTCAACATTCAAAACCTTACCACTAGGTTCAAGGTTTCACATGAAAGACACTCTTTACTTCAGTTAGGTCACATGCCATACATACATTCAAGACAAAAAGACTTTAGAATCTTAAGTCAAGACATCACATATTCACAATTATACTTACATCAAGCAAGGGACACAAGTCAATCAAGACAAGACTGCACATGCTTCACTTTAACTCATAATACATGCCATTCTATAAGCAGATAGAAACAACCCTTAACATCTTCAAGTCATCCTATATACTATCATACCATCATCATTATGACCATCATAGACTTCTATAGTCAAGTAGGAATAACATACATTAACACTAAGACTATACACACAAAGCCACATTCATTGTCAAACGTGATCACCTACATAACATTAATAGAACACAAATATTTTCAAATTACACAAAATGTAGATAAATATTATCATACATAACATAATAAACTACACAAATAATCACATTACTTTAAGTAGTGCCGACAAGGCCATGATCATCATATTGAATAAAGTAACACCGACCAGGCCAAGTCAATTACAAGTAAAACACATAACATCGCCACCATAAGTGAACCATGCCAATAACAACATAATTGGAGTATAATTAACATCAAAATAAAGGAAATAGGGCAGCTTACCACCACATCATCCTCAACACCTCAATCCAATGTCAAATCACCATATTGTATATCACAAGGCCCTTACCCATGACCATAACAAACAATTCAACATAATTGTAACAATATTCATGAAACTAGGTAAAATTACTACATAATAATCAATCCAATGCAACCTCGATATCAATTTACTATAATTATTACATCATTAGATAGCCCATAGTAATCTACACCATAATCCATTAACATTAGGTCAATATCAAGAAACCCATAACTTAGTCAAAAACTAGGATTCATCCAATTCATGGGTTTATAGGTAATTTATGTTAAATTAATCAAATATAATAACAATTTAATCCATAATAGACGTTTAAAAACAATTAATGCAAGAACCCATGGTAGAATCATGAAATGGGCAATTAAACTTTGAAAACTTCAGAAAACATCTTAGAATTCGGCTCCTTGATTAAGAGTCTTTCAAGGATAAAATACATACCTTGATGAAGATAAATATTCACTTTTATGAAGAATATACACT
This sequence comes from Solanum pennellii, assembly GCF_001406875.1. Lineage (NCBI taxonomy): Eukaryota > Viridiplantae > Streptophyta > Magnoliopsida > Solanales > Solanaceae > Solanum > Solanum pennellii. The sequence goes on along the minus strand of NC_028646.1, from coordinate 72,480,456 downwards.
CAGTTTGTCACTCCAAGTCATTCCTTGAGTTTTTGACTCCAATGGAGTTCTAGAGAGAATTCTAAGGGATTTGAGTTTTTGATTTGGCAGAATGAAATCTTCTAAGTGTTAAAACTTATATATACATTTAAAATACCCAAAAGACCCCTAAAGAACCGCAAATACTCTTATTTGTAAGTGGGGTGAAATTACTAATTCACCCTTCACTTAATAGTGAGGCTACACGCAAGATAGTGCCCATCGACAGTTGGCAGTTGATGGACCGTTTGTCCAAAAACGGAATGTCCTGCCCTTCTGTCGTTGGGTTAAGAGGATCAACATGGTTCCCTTCACTGCCCAGACTAAGTACCTACCAAAGGAACCCATCGACGGGACGTCGACTGTCCCAAGAGCCGTCGATTGACTCAGTCATTTGGGGCTACCTTAGACAGTCTTGGGCATCACATTCAGGTCCTTCCTCAAGGACCCTTAGATGGTCTTTGGGGTTTTTTTTCCCAGACGTTTCCAACCCAAATATGGCCGTATAAAAGTTTAGCACCTCCCACATGAATTTCATCCAAAACAAACATGAAAAACTCGATGAAACGTGATTAGACACACAAGGTCATTTCAAGGCAACACTTTCGAATGTCATGGACGTTCTTTGACGTTTGACCTCCAAACATCAGGAATCTCGACACACTTCCTATATATGATATAACAGATCATTTAAAGACCTTATAACCTCATGAATAACACATAAACACAACACATATGAACTACATAGGTGACTTAGTCGTCGAACGTCTTGGTCGTCCCTTGATGTTTGACATCCAATGCTCCTAAACTCTTAAACATTAACCCAATATCACATTATAGACCTATTTAAGAATTTACACCATCATTACCTAAATGTTTGGATCTAGTTCACCTTAGTAATTTTCGAGGTCTTATATTGAGGGAGGCTAAGTTGATGGAGTTCATATACCTCAAGCAAGGTAGATTGAGTGTCAAGGAGTATGATTTGAAGTTCACTCTTTTCTCACAGTATGCTACAAGCTTGGTTGAAAATCCTAGAGACTTAATGAATAGGTTCATGAGGGAGTTGTCCGATCTAGTTATAGAAAAATGTCGTATGACCATGCTTGTTGAGGACATGGATATCTCCCGACTGAGTGTGTTTGCCCAAAAAATAGAAGATTCAAAACTAAGGAAGGAGATAATTAGAGAAAAGAAGAGGTCTAGGTATGAAGGTGATAAGTCTTTCCATACTAAGTCTGAGGGACAAGATAGGCCTAGAACCTTAACAAAGATATTCAAGTCAAGATTCTTCCAACACCTCTAAGGTTGATAAGGAGAAGGGGAGTGGGTCTTTTAGATCTTATTACCCCAAGAGTGGAAGGATTTACCATGGTAAGTGTCTAGCCAGCATGAATGGTTGCTTTGGGTGTGCAAAGGATGTGTATAGGGTGAGAGGTTATCAATATCTTAAGTCTAAGGGAAGGGAATAAAATCAATCTGCTCCTAGAAATGATGAAAATGTTCCTAAATCAAGAGCTAGGTTCTATGTACTGAAATCCATGGATGATCCGAAGTGATATCCTTATATCCCTTTATTTTATGTTCTTCTTTAATTATTTATGAACATTTCAAAAATTGCTTATGAATATTATTTTCTTTAACGATATTGATGATCTTAATGATGATGTATTAATGTTAGAAATACATGTGTTCCTTACTCCCAAGTGGGAGATAATGATTTATCTATTTTTATGAAGTTCTAATATGATTGTGTGTAGTTATGATTAACTTGGAATTAAATTGTATCCTTGATTTAGTTATGTGTAGTTAGGTAGAATGCATATATGATGGGATGCTATTCTAGAGTTTGTCCTATAAAGAAGTGTTTAGTAAAGTGTCATTCGAGGACGAATGTTCCCAAGTCGGGGAGTATTGTTACACCTCAAAAAGAGCTAGGTGAAGCTAGGGCCTAACATGAGTGTCATGAGCTTATAATATCTTAAAGCTAATAAATATAGTGTTAAGTCTTAGTATATAATGTTTGGAAATGTTTGGAGGTGAAATGTCCAAGAATGTCCAAGACGTTCAAAAACTAGTCGAAATTGAACTAGTGTGTCATAGGTTTTGTAGTGATGTTTTAGGGGATGGTTTGAAGGTGAAATTCAGTAACTAGGGTTCTTACATGTATCCTGGTATACAAAGAGTCAAAACGTCCTAGAACGACGCCCCGCGGACCATCACAAGGTTCCCCAAGGAGGACCCAAGCTTGGACTGCGAAGCTGCCGTGCCAGCCTGTTTTGGGCAGTGGCTGTGAAACATGTAGCTGTCACGCAGTGGAGAAAAATCTTTACCTGCAACGCGGGGCTGTCACTAACCATTCTGTCCAAGAATTTTCAAAAAATAAGATTTGGAAGTGCCTACGCGTTGCGCAGTAAGTGCCAGATTTAGTTGCGTCGTTTTTAAGTCAAATTTAAGTTGGTTAAATTGTCCAATACTTTCAGAGTTCTTTTTAGAACCTTGGGGATTAAATATGGGCGTTTATTGTATGTATTTGAAGAGTATTTAAGCACCACAATAGCCAATAAGACAATAGAATCCAAATCAAAAACCTTTCTCTTCCAAAACTCTCCCAAAACCACCGTTGAAGAAAAAGAGAAATTGCAACAGGTTTTAGGACGAATTTTTCAAGGTTTCAAGCTGGGTTTAAGTCTATAATCTAATTTATCTGAAGATTATTACATTCATGGATTCTTCCTTCCATGAAGATCCCCTATTTTCCCTTCAATTGTGAATCAAAAGAACCCCATTCAATAGAGGGTTGTGACTGCATTGTGCGTAAGGCTTAATTGTGATCCCAATCTAGTGGGTAGCATTCAATGATGTTTTTATGATTATTATATAATGTTTTTATAAAGTTTTTATTGTGAATTATATTAATTAAATTTGAAGGTGATCATGGTGATCTTAAGCAATTATAGGCAAGATGAAGGAATTGTGTTGATCTATCTTAACTAGGTTATAATCTCTATTAATTGATCATTATTGAATCATATAGGTATGAATTGAACAAGATTTGATGAATTAAGATTGGTCTTGATTTAATTGAACCTAAAGAAGGAATTATTGTTATATTCACCTAGTTTTGAAGAATGTGAGAAGAAAAGCTAAGGCTAGAAGATCCTATAATCTACCTATGAATGATGATAGAATGAATTGATGAATAATTAACCTTAGGGTGGTTGTGTTTGCTTTAAATTTAGGATGATTGAATGAAAGTGATAGATTCTCTTGAGAATGGAGAGATTTTGTAGGGCATCCCTCCATGAGAAAGAAGGTTGAGCAAGGCTTGACAAGAAAACCTTGGAGTATATGCTTCAATCCAAGAGGATATGAAAAGTGAGACAGATATTCTTTCAAGGGTCCGGACTCCAAGTATAAAGGAGAGACACACATAGTAGTTGTGATGACTATCCACTTAGGTCTCATGAGGCGGGAGTCCATCACGTAATAGATTCAAGGTATCCTAGTAGAGATCTCCATATCTTATGAACATTGACGTGCTCGTAATGTTCAAAGAAAAAGATGAACTTAGACGTGCCCAAGGGGTATCTCGTAGTGTTTATAATGTGTGAATGAACTTAGACATGCCCAAGGGGTATCTCGTAATGTTCATGATTAAGGGATAAAGAGATACCTTAAAAAGTATCTCATAGGATCCATTTGATTAAGGAACATAGATAAACTGAAAGAAGATATCGTAGTATTCAAAAGATAAACATAGGGGCTAGGCTCCAATGTAAGAAGCAATAAAGAAAAGATCCAAAAGTAGTACCTTGCATGAATGGTGGTATGGGACATCATGAGTGAATTACTCAAGGTATAACCTAGGGTCACTAATGAAGAAGAGATTGAAGATAGGATTGGATTAGAGTTTTCTTTCTTAGTATAGTAGGCTAAAGATGAGAGAATCTTAGTAGATAATGTTATGTAATAAAGAACCTATGGAGGGTGAACATGTTAAGGATGGCTTTCAATATAGGCTTAGTATGTAGGATATTATGGGCTGCCTTATGTACATTGCACAAGCATGTTTTGAGGTGACCAAAGAGTATAGTACTCTTTAGTATGAAAATATAGGTCTTAATTATGATAGTGAATTATGATCAAGAATGACCAAGCAGAGGTACTTATCTTTGGTAGTAGTATAGGATGCTACCTTACCCTTGCATAAGTATACATGGAGGTAGCTTGTGGTATAGTTCACTTGAGTTAGAAGGAAAAGTAAGTAAGTATGAGCTCTTATATGATTTATGATGTTTTATTATGATATGATATTCATGTTATGCTTATGACTTTATCTTGGATGATTATGACTATTATTGATTAATCATTTGAGGTATATTATGATTGGTATGTAGTTTCAATACTTAGTACATATCGTACTAATGCATATTACCTATATGTTGTCAATGTAGGGTCTTTAGAAGGTTGATTTGCTTTCAAGGGTAGAGTTCCAAGGTTTCCGACAAGATAAGAAGTGGTGAGTCCTCATAGCTTTGAGGATGAACCTTTATGTTCCTTTATGTCTTTCTTTATATTTTAGACTTTATGTGGGCTGCGTCCCAAGATGTTTCATTCATGTCAAACTTATATGGTTTTTGAGACAATGTTATTAGAGATGCTTCCTCTATTATGAAATATAATTTTTTTTACGTTTAAAGAAAGTTTTAAATTCCCTCCATTTATGCATAATGTTATGTAATGAAGTCAATAGGTTTGTACAAGACCTCAGAGAGGTCGAGTACGCCGTGTCGCGACCCAAGGATTTCCCTAACTTCTAGGGTGTACATGCGGATTGTGACACTATGCATGTGAATTGTATTATTATTGAAGTTATGAACATGTGTGATTAGAGGTGTTACGTGAAGGTAGATCTCACATGGTATGCACAAACACATGATGTATGATTGTATAAACATGTGAAAGGACATTCTCACATGAAGTAGGGTCTATGATGAAAGGACATTCTCATCTTAGAATCTATTGAGCAATATGATGTATGAAGGAGCAAGCTCCTAAAACCTTCTTTGTGAACACATGCATCAAAGGCTTAAATACATTTAAAAAGGCAGTTAGAGCCTAAAACCGATTGAACATGACAAGTGAGAGTGGGAATTTCACATTAGTAGCTCTGGCTACCTACAAAGATAACCTTCATGTTTAACAAGTCCGGGTTCCCAACATAGATGTTGTCTCATGAGATGGAAACCTCGACGCTAGTAAGTCAAGGTTTCTAGAAACAATCTCGATGTTCCATAACTATGTGCCCCCAAAGGTTATAGCTTGTGGTCCCACATAGATAGATATGTACGAATGGTTGCACCTTAGGCAAGTGTTAACCCTCTCTTTTCTGTGTGGGAGTAGAACACCAGATTCTATGTAAATCACATGGTATATGTCGGTTATGGATATGTTTACCATAGTTTAATAAATTAATTGAGATAAGAATATGAATTATAATATAAATTCCTCAAGAAAAGTACTTAGTATAGTAAGGACTATGGACCCTACCTATGCATTGCCCTAGATGACTTCAAGAAAGTATAGGATTGGATCCTGTTATAAAGTAAAGAATTACGTTATGTATGACTTCTATGAATGTATATTTAATTAACTTTGCTATGTTAAGACGTGAATTATTATTATGCATGTGAGTTACACTTATGGATTCTAAATGAGTTTACTTAGTATATGTGGGGGTATGGGAATCAATATGTACATTGTACAAGAAAGCTTATGAAGGGGTTAGGAGGGGGGTTTTACATATGATATGAACGAAATGATTTATGACTAAGGTTGTAGTAAAGTAAAAAGTCTTTATATGATGGTATGATGTATGTGGCCTTATGTCTAGTTGTAAATGAAAGCTTTATGACTCTCTAAGCATGTTATACCTTGTCTAGGGTGACTTCTTAGGTACACTTGGTGGAAGTAGTATTATAGGATGCTACCTACACATTACACCAATTTGACTTAGGAGTTGTCTTAGATGGTGGTCCTTATGTGAAGATTGATGCCTATGATGTGCTTATGACTTGTGAATATATGTGGTTTTGTTTATGAAGCAGATCTATGAAAGACTATTGTAAAGTGACCTCAAGGTGATACATTGTACTAAATACACTTGAGGATTAATTAAGGAAAGAAGTAAGATAAAATAGAGGTAATGTTTTGTATTTATTGAATATGTCCCAAAGTATGATAAATGGTTTTATGTGCTATTATGAGTGGTATCCATATCAATATGATGTATGTTAACTATATTGAGATTATATGTGCCTACTTTCATAAAATTTACTGAAAAGGCATGTTACATGATTTTGCATGTTTTTGCATGGTTGTCATACTTAGTGAATTCTTGTACTACTACAATTCTTTTTCATCTTTTTACACAATGTGTAGGTGGTGATGACTAGAGAATGTCTCTATAGTGAAGAGCATGGATATATCTTTAACACCCCATAATGAGATATGATGTCTAGAGCCTAACATATTTTTCTTAGCGTTCTAAGATCCTAAAATGACTTATAATATTGTTTAGAGGCAGTGTGTAAAGTTTGAAGTGATTTGGAAGTCAAATGTAAAGGGACAACCAAAACGTTCGACGACTAGTCACATATGTGCCTCATGTGTCCATGCGTGTTTATATGGTATATGGAGTTTCGAGAATTTTGGAGGTCAAACGATCAAGAACTTCCAAGGCATTCGAAAGATAGTCCTTAAAAAGCTCAATGTGTGTCTTGATGGGGCCTAGACTGTTTGGACGAGTTACAGGTGTTTGATTTGCGTGAAAATTATGTGGAAGGTATACAAATTGTTAAGGGTTTTTTATGTTGTAAAAGTCCGGGATCTACGACTTCTAAAAAGCCCCGTAAGAGGCCCCACAAGAAGGACCCAAGGCTGGTCAAGACCCCTCCTTTGCAGTGTCAATCGACGGACCAAACGACGGCCTGTTGGTCAACCAACGGCCCATAGGTGAGCTCTCGTCGATTAGTAGTTAGATGGGGCATGCCTCAAGAAAAAACTTGGACAAGGACCAATCAACAGAAGCCAATGCACGGCCCGTCGACTGACCAATGGCAAGTAGATTGTTCTGTCCATAGTGGCCTCCAACCTATTGCCTGCGTCTGTTTTATTGAAGGGGTGAATAGGAAATTAAACCCACGTCTTAAAATGAATATAATAGGTTTATTTAGATACTTTTGGGTGTATTTTAGTAATCTAAAACGTGAAGAACCCATTCCAAATCCTCTCCCACGAATTGAACCTTTTCCCTCCAAAATATTCTCCCTAGAAACCACCATTGTTGGTGAAACTTAAGAAAAGATTGGAGCTTGAATTTTCATGGATGAATCAAGAAGTTTTAGATGTTTTCAACTATATAAAGTTATGGTGATCCTTCATCTCTAGTTATCCTTCCATCTAGAGAGTTAATCTCAAAGTTTTCAAAGAGAAAAATATGATCAAGTTCTTCTTCTTCATTCTAGCCATGCGTTTTTTCTTAAATTAATTTCAAAAGAATAGTATGAATGTATTGATTATTATATACTTATTTGTACATGATTTTCAATCCTATTGTATGATGAGCCCAATGCACTTTCATAAACTCGATTTTAGCCTATCTATGGCTTTATGATCTGGATCTTATGCATATCGATTTGTGATTCAATTATGGTAATATGGTTATGTCTACTTTTTAGTATGTATATTTATTGTGAATCATTAATGAATTACCCATGTGAATCCATGTATTAACATTTTAACAAAGCTAGCCTATGATCTATGTATTCGTTGTAAGGTTGGCTTTAAGTCTATTGTTGTAAGATATTGGATTACGTTGAGTTGCTTATAGATAAAGTTTTACGTTATATTATGGATGAATTGTGGGTGTAAATCCTTGATGATCAAATTAAAGAAAGGCTTACATGAATTGATCCAGATTCTCTTAGTATATGAATTGATAATGCTATGTAGGTGATGTGATCTTTATTGTAAGATGAATAAGGTATGAATAAGACTTGATTTCCTATCCTGTTTGCTACTGCCTAGAATGTACCTTATTGGTAAAATATGATGGATGATTAAAAATTTGGTAAAATTAGTAAGATGGCCTATTCTCTCTACTCTATATTGAATTGATAGTTTAGTGTATACGATAGTATCTTGATCTTGTAGGGATGTAAGCATGATTTCGTTATGACAGTGCATGATTATCTACTGCATTCGATTGATATTATTGGTGAAATATGATCTATAATCCATGTAAGTGGAATTGGTTATTGGTCTATGTTCTTCCACATTATAGCATGTTAATGATATGTTGCACTAGTTTGTAGCATGGACTTTTAGTTGCTTATGCTTAACTTCATGCATGATTATGATACCTTAAGCTACTTACCTATACTTGATTTATTGATAAAATAGTAGTAATGGTCTATGATTACCAAAGGCTAAAGGATTGGTAAGGATTCATTTACTCTTCTACTTCTCTATTTCTTTATAGTAATGTTGATGAAGCCTTTTATTTCATAGGGTGGTACGGTTGGCTTATGGTTGCGGTGTTTACTTATTTTCATTATATATGTGTTGACCATGGCCTTGAATGAAAATTGATGAATATATGAACATGTGCTTATAATGATACTATGTGAAGATTATGCCTACTTTCATATTCTAGTTGTGATCTAGGGTTTATGGCAATTGTATGAGCATGTGTATATCCATGTTAGGGTAAAGTATAGGTGCTGCTATTGATGAGTAAAATGGTTAATAACCCCTTACGTATGTACACCTATGTAAATCCATGAATAGAACAAGTTAGGAGACTTAAGTGTAATATGAAGTAGACTCTTCTCCTATGCTATTGTGTGTTGTGTGGTTTATGCTTGATAGAGTACAATGATATAAGAGGGTGGATGCCTTAATATGTCGTTGATAGACATTAGGTAATCATGTTGAAAAATGTACACACATACTAACTTTTCATATGTGTTACCAGTAGTATAGGTCATGGTGTCTAAGTTAAAGGTAGCTCTAATATTCACTAGTGTCTACTACTATGCATGATAACATGATGTTTATGAAAGTATGATATGTGTTTCCTTATGTAGGATGACTTTATAGGTATACTAGTATGGGCAAGTGTATGGGACATTACTTATAAATTGCACATGTGTACCTTTATTGGATAGTTCTAGTTTTGGTTTCTATATATATGAATATGTATGTATGAATATGTGTGTCTTAATGTGTTATGTGAAAGGTTTGCTCACATATATGTATATACACACACATGTATGAAGACCTAGTCAAGAGAGTGGTCTTGAATTGTTATTCATGTGTACCCTAAACTAGATAATGCTTTACATATGCTATGTTCATGTGAAGGGATTCTTTACATGATTTAGGTTGATGAACTTCCATCTATGACCTATGAGTTAAGCATATAAGGTATGACTCTCCTAAACCTATGTTTTATAAAGTAAAAATATAATGAAGGTTTTCAATAAAGGGAACTTAGTTTAGTATCGAGTGAACTTGAATATGAGTGTGTGTCCCTTCCTATGGTTAGAAGGTAGGTCAGCATAAACCTCAAGATGAGGATAGACTCATGACCCAAAAAGGGGTTAGATTAATGTTTACATAAGTGAATAACTACAATGCCTTATCTTGTTATAAAGATGGTTTTCACATGTACCCCCATGTTCTATAACTATGTTGCCACCATAGGATACTAACTGGTGAATCCACCTAGAAAGCTATGTTAGGTTTGGTTCTACTTTGTCCAGTAGACCACCCTTTTTTGGTGTGGGGTTTTATGACACCGGATTCCATGTTTAGCATCACATAGTCTAAGTCGGTTATGTCTATAGTTTCCCTAATGTAAAATGGACAATGGAAGTAAATCACTAGGACCCTAAATAGAATGACTTAATAGAGGTTACTTAGGATAGGTGGATGTAATGAACCCATCTAGACATTGCTCAAATATCTCTTTTGGAAGTTCTAGAAAGGTGTCGTAATGAATGTCACTATGTATGTGTTCCTTATGCATGACATTGTAGTGTTTGTCTACTTGTTATGAAGACGTGCATGATATGAGTCTTTATGCATGACGTTGATCTTGTTGACTATATGATGAAGGTCTTGACTTAACTATGTCTATGTTGTAGTATACTTCTATGATAATATGTGTTGGCTTGTCTAAGTAGTATGTATGGATTTCCTTGGTGGTGCTAAGGTGATGCATTGCACCAAGTATCACCAAAAGGTTACTTGGGAGGCTAATGAAACAAAAGAAGGAGTTCAATGTTAAGAAGAATGAGCTCACTGTAAAGTGACTTCAAATGGGACTTAAATTCTATATGTGATTTCTATGATGTTTTTCCTTTGATTGTGTTTATATGAAGTATATGGATGATATAAATGCTAATGTTTAAAGATTTTATAAAGATTTACTCAAAAATTTATGAAGTATGATTTCAAGAAAATGTCCCGTTTCAATGCATGTTTTTTAATGGTTGCCATACTTAGTGCATTCTTGTATTAATCCCATTCTTCTCTACTTTTTACACAAAGTGGAGGTTATGGATGCTTAAAGGATGTCTATGATTTAGGAGCTTGATATGTGATTCCCAAGCTCAAGGAAAGGGGTCGTTATGTTCCAAGGATTCCATACTCATGTCTTAACGTAAAAGGTTTAAAGATTGTATATTTATGTCTTATGTTTTAAGGGATGTGTCCCTAACGTATTATAATGTTGTTGAGTCTAAGATGGCAAAGATACTTAGAGTCTATATATGTATTATTATTTATATTTGATATGTATATGAAGTAATGTTTCTAGCATATGAGGTGCTATGAAAAGTTTTAAATTTTCCGTTAAATTTACTATGTCCATGCGATGAACGATAACTATGGGCTTGTATATGCCCTTTGATGAGGCCAAGTACGCCATGTTACTTCTAGGGGTTTCTCCCCGAATGTGACAAGATCTCCCTAGTTCAAGTAAAGGGAGCCTTATGCTTAAAGGGTTGACTATGACAACATGTACTTAAACTTAATGTGATAGCTTAGACTTATATTTTATGTTGTTAAGGGTCGTTCCCCTATTCTATTCTGTTGAGTTGTTTCTTTAGATGGCAAATAGAGTTAGAGTCTACTTATCTACTTATTATTTAATGTGTATAAATAAAGTAATATTCTAGCATAAAATGTGTTATAAAATATTTTAAATTTTTCCTCTTTTTTATGATTATGCAATGAAAGATGTTTAAGGGCTTATCTTAGACCTCTAAGAGGTCGACGACGCCGTGTGACAGTTTGAGGACACCATAACTTCTAGGGTATACCTTCGAGTCGTAACAACTACCCATCTGAATATGTTATTGAACCTTGAATAAATGTTGTGGAAAGCACTATGACATATCGATTGAGATACACTGTAAGGATGAATCCTCTTATCTTTTTTGGCTCTAAGGTGGGAGAGGATCCCCAATAGTTTCTAGATGGTGTGTATAAGGTGTTGAGTGCCATGGGAGTGACTTTTAGGGAAAATGTGGAGTTAGGTTCGTACCAATTGAGGGAGGTTTCTAAAGTGTGGTATACTCAATGGAAAGAAAATAGGCCGGTTGAGTCGGGTCCTATAGAGTGGGAAATGCTTAATGAGACTTTCGTAGGAAAGTACTTTCCCCATGAGAGGGGGGAGGTGAAGGTTGAGGAGTTAATTAATTTAAGCAAGGCAATATGAGTGTTGACGAGTATTCCTTGATGTTCACTATGTTTTATAGGTATGCTCCATCCTTGGTGTCTAACCCTGGGATGATATGAGTAGGTTTGTGACAAGTGTTGCCGACCTTGTGAATAACGAGTGTCGTATGGATATGCTCCATGGTTACATGAACTTGTCTAGGTTCATAGTGTATGCGCAATCCATCAAGGAGTCTAATATTTGTAGGATTTGTAGAAACTGAAAGAGCAGCGGACCAATTTATCAAAACCAGTCTAGGTTCAAGAAGAGGAATAAAATTCAATATGAACCTAGATATCATAAGTTCAAACTTGAGAAGAGTAGTGGTTCGCAAGGTGGTAAGCCTACTTGTGCTACTTTTAGGAAGAAGTACTATGGGAAATGTCTAGTTGGTACCAAGAATTGTATTGGTTGTGGTAAGGATGAACGTAAAGTGAGGGATTTTCCTACTATTGCAGCTAGAGGAAAGGAAGGTAAGCAAGTTCCTCCAAGTGATCCGGGTGATGATGTTCGAAGGAACAATCGCTTCTATGCACTCCGGGCTAGGGGATCAAAGCAGGATGATAATTATGATGTTGGTAGGTTATACCTTCTTTCATTAGTTTTTGTGAGTTTCTTCTAAGTGGGGGAGTATGGTGAGTATTGTAGTTTTGATTGATTGTCTCATCTATTTTATTCAACTTAAGCTTGATTGTCAGAAAGTCATAGTTGCATGTTACATTATTGCATTCTGTTTACAAGTCTTGTTGGAAATTAATTACCTTAATTCCTTGCATTGTGCATTTCATGAAGTTATGATTATGTTCTATATTGAGTTTATACGGTTATATATATTATATTATAATGTTTTCATCATTAGTTGCTTAAGATCTGCATTTTTCAATTTTGAAGAATGTTCACTGTAATTCCTAGCAGTTTACTGTAAGATTTTTAAAAATATAACTAAATTATTCTTTTGTTAAAATTTTTTATATGTTTAGAATTGTTGTATATGAGCATAATAATTAACGGAGAAGGAGTTCTTCCTATTTTAAATGAAGAATGTGAGTCTTGTTGCTTGACGAGCCATAGATTAGTTCTAACTTCTTGTTGTGTTTTGAGTCTCATAAGTATGTGAAATTCTTGTTCCTCCTAAATATATGTATTTTTTACGATGTTTTATGGTTATGTGCTGCTAGTATTGATTTATTATATCTTGAAAGTGTTTTAAAAGAAGCAAGTGTCATTCGAGGATAAATGTTGTCCAACTGGGTGAGATTGTAACATCTCTAAAAATGACCTAGGTGAAACTAGAGCCTAACATGTGTTGGAATGATGTTTTAAATTTCTAAAAGGGTTAATAATAGTGTTTATAGGAAGTATATAAAGTTTGTAAGTGTTTGTAGGTTAAACGTCCAAGAACGTACGGAAACTAGTTGAAGTTAAACTAGTGTGTCGTTGTGTTTTGTAGTGGAGTTTTGGGGGACTGTATGAAGGTGAAATTGTGTATTATTATTCATACACATATCCTGACATTTAAAGAGTCGAACGTCAGAGAACAACGCCTCGGTGACCAGCCTAAGAGTCCCCAAAGAGTACCCAAACATGGCAAATGCAAGCTGTCGTGCCACCCAAGATTTGGCAGTGGTTGTGCGTCGCGCAGTTTGCTTTGAATTGAGAGAAAGTTTAACCTGCGACGTGGGCATTTCATGAACCATTATGTCTCTAAATTTTTCAGAACAAAAATTCAAAAATGCCTTTGAAACGCACAATAAACTCCCAGTTTTGATCATGTCATTTTTATGTCAAATTTGAATTTGTTAAATTGACTAATAAGTTCAGGGGTCTTCTGTGTGATTTGGGGATGAATTATTGAGGGTTATTGAGTGTTTTAATACACCTAAATTCATCTATCAAAGCAGAACCGTTGACTCATAATAAAACCTCTCAATTTTTCTCTTTAAAACCTCCATTGATAAAGCTTTCAAGCTCAAAGGAACAAGAATTATTTTCTAAAGTTTTCTCCATCAATTTCGTGGGTTTTTCATCACAATCTCTTTTCTTCAAGGATCCATACTTCAAAGTGATTTCTAAAGTCTTTCAAAAGATTAACTTGTCCTTTTTTGTAATCTATCCATTTGTTAATGCATAAAATGTTCTGAACCATTGTATATTGATTGAATTATCGTTAATTTGATCATTTGAACCTAAAATCTCTATGAACCCATGTAATTCATGTAACACCATATTTGACTACTTTTTGGGTGATTCTGATTATGTCTTAATGCTATTAAATTCCTATGTAGTTTGATTAGAGCTATTGAATTATGAATGAATCATGCTACAATTGTCAGTTGGCTGCGCTATATTCATAAATTCATGTTGTACTATCCTTGATTCATTATGAATTATAATTATTTGATTGAATTTGTGACCATGCCCATTAGTAAGGGTCTTTGTATATTCTATTGGATGAATGGGTTATGGATTGAAGTTGTGAGGTTGGATCAATGGTATATTGACTTAACTTTCTCAATATTGTGTAGTATAGCTCTTAGATAGTAATGATTTTTTGTATGGTCCACTTATTGTGGCGGTGCTTATGTTCTATACTTGTGACTAATGTGGCCTTGTCAGAATTACTTTATGAATTGTGAATTATGTGGCCTCGGCGGCATTACTTCAAGTATTATAGCTTTTTTTTTATCTTATATCATGATAATGTTCATATTATGAATGTCATGATGACTTATGTGTTTATGTGGAGTCAAAGAATGAGTTCTTCTAATTGATGATGTGTGTCTCTAGTAGGCTATAGTGTAGTCGTTATGTGGATTACTTGATGTTGAAGTATGATGTATCTTGATAGATGATATGGTAATTGTGATACTTTGATTGATGATACTATTGTAGTGAGTAGGATGACCTATATATGATATTGGTTATCCCTATGTGCTTCTAGAATGATATGCTATATGTGATATGGTGAAGTATGTGTGTGTCTTGTTTTGGTAGACTTGTGTCCCGTACATGATGCACGTACAATGTAAATATGTTTTCTTGACTTAGTATGATAAACCTTCTTAGTCTTGATGTTTGATTGACATGTGACCTTTTTAAGGTACTTTATGTGGAAACATTAATCTGGTTGGAACGTTATGATATCTTTGAAGTTTAAAATCGTAATGATATACTTCTAGTGTGAATGGTGGACTTAGGGTTAATTGGCTGGAACGACATGAAATTATCCTTAGGAAAGTCATTGAGCTATCCTCTTGAATTGTAGGTAGTCTTAGTGGACTTTCTTTTGTAAGGTGTAATGTGATTGGTTTATGAACTTGATATGGAACCTCTACATGTACTCCTTTATTGAACTACTCTATGACAAAAAAGGCTAGCACCGAGTTAGTATGGTTTGGGAAGTATCTCTAGTTAAGGATGAGTTTAGAGTACAAAGAAACCTTTCATATTCCCCAATGATGTTCCTACATGTGATGTCTCCTAGTTCTACCATTGGCCCATAGAACAAACTTCCAACGGAGTAGGTTCATGACTCCGGATTCCATGCATAGCTAGTATGGTCTATGTCGATTATTTTCTATTCTCATCATATGGGAAACCTACTAGTATAAGAGAAGTTTTATGAAGTTTGGGTGGTGGTATGGGAATCTATCTAGACATTACACGATTAGGCTTTGAAGATGTTAGTGAGTGAGTCCCTACGTTTTCCCTAAGACCATTACTTGAATGCACTTATTTGATGAATATATCTTGATGAACTAATGACGATAATATCTTAAGTTTGAAATTAGGATAATCAGTAAGTTCTTACCTAGAGTAGTTTAAGTGTTGCTTAGTTACGGTATAAAGGGGGCATAAGAATGGTCACATCATGTTTTACCTAGGGAAGTCTTAAGAATGACACTAGATAGAACAGTAAAACGATAAAGTAGACATGATCTAAACTTATGTAGTCTTAAGGATTATTTAGGTAAGCTTGAAGAGGGTCTATGGACGGTCTCTTCTTGCATTACTTAAATAAGTTTTTTTATAACCTTTGAGAAGAGAATGTCATATATTATGTATACTATTGTGTAATGAGAATGTTCTTATTTTAGGTAGCATAAAGGATCTCTTAGGAGTGTGTGAAGGGATTATATTGGTGGTCGCTTCATAACTCACTCAAGTGAGTCTTAGAATCACCTTTGGTAGGAGGATCTCCTGTCTACATGTTTTTATATATGCTTGATGCTATTTGTGATGTGTGAGTTCTATATGAACTTACAGTGAAGTTAATGAAAGGCTTAGGGTAAGGCTATAGTAAGTTCACTGTAATGTTACCTAAAATGTTATAAATTGAACATGACTTGTATTGTGTTCTAAATGTGATGTTTGGTGCTTAAATGTGGTTCCCATACTTTTAATATGATGTTTTTCTAGAAAATAGCATGTTTCTCATAAATGTTTGTTTCTCATGTTTTATTAATTAAGTCACACTTAGTACATGTGTTTATACTAATTTCATACATTTTGTTATATCTAAAAGGTGTAGGTGGAAGGTGATAAGTGTTTAGAAGCAAATTTTGGAAAACTAGGATACTTTCAAGCAAGTTGAAGTATGTCTTCACTTGACTCGAGGACATAGCTCTCTTTAGACTTCTTTTAAATCAAAGTATTGTAATAGACTATGTATTTCTGTATTTGTATTGTATGGGCCTCTTCCCAAGTATTCTTGAGTCTAAGATTGGCATATGTTGAGGCTTAGTGTTTTTCTATGATTTAATATGAAAGATATTTTAACATATTTCGTGTGAGAAGTTTTAATTTTGCACTACTTTTCATACATGTATGAAATGAATGATGTCAAAGAGCTTGTACAAGACCTCCTTCTCTTGCACCCTAGCATTAGGACAATCTCACACTTTGTGAGCAATCTTTCCACAACAAAAGCATTTGCCCGACCTAAGGAGGTAAGCACCAAAGTGCTTCTTTCCACATTCCTTGCAAGGTTGCTTCGCATTAGATGACTTTCCACTCTTCCCTTTTTGAACTCTCAGCCTAGGCTCCCTCTCCTCCCTAGACTTGGGAAATTTTGATGGAACTTGATTGGAGAACCTCTTCTTGAATCTAGGCTTGCCTATAATTCCAAGCCTATCTTTAGTAGCTCCACCCTCAAAAGACCTTGTACTTTTTGAATCCCTATCCTTCCTTTTTGCTCTAGCCTCCTCAATCTTTATACCATGCACCATAAGATGACTAATATTCATGTTGTCGTGTAACATCGCCGAATGACATTCTTCTTGTAAGTCATCTGATACACCCGTCACAAATCGACTCATCTCTTCTCTAGGATTGGAGACCAAGGAAGGCGCATATTTAGCCAACTAAATGAACATCAAAGAGTAATCATGAACACTCATACCTCCTTGGTGGAGGTTGATGAATTCCACAACCTTAGCTTCTCTATTCTCTCTTGGGAACAACCGATCAAGGAAAACCCTCTTGAAGATATCGGGAGTCAGCGGCCCACCTTGAAGTGGCCTATTATATCTCCATTGTACATGCCAAGTCTGAGCCACATCCTTGAGTTAGTATGAGGCCAACTCGGCATTCTCATTGGAAGACAACCCCATAGCACATAGTATCTGATAAACATCATCAATGAACTCTTGAGGGTCTTCATCAACCTTAGACCCATAGAAGATAGGAGGATTTATCCGTGTGAAATCCCTAAGCGTGAATCCATAGTTTACTCATAAACCCTAGGTGAAACATCCTGATTGGCTTGGGCAGTCATAGATTGAGCTTGAACCATTGCGGCTTGTGCTTGTGTAGTCATGGATTGGGCCATTTGACCAAGAATAGCCCTCATCTTCGCCTCCATCATAGGTGGAGGGTTAACCAGGGCTTGATTAACAATAGCATTTTCCTCTAGTGGAGGAACTTGCTCATCATTGGGAGGAGAACCACATTACCAACTTCCTCCTCAAGACTTCGAGCCGCATTCCTTCAAGTGTTAATGCTTCCTATATGCACAACCATATCATTAGATGCAAAAGAACACCATAAGTATACTCTATTGGCACGATATAAGATTTCCAAGAAATAGAGTGATTCCTAAGCTTCATATAGGCTCCTACTTATAAGTGTGGCGCGCTTCACAATTATGAATAAAAACATAAATAGACGTTGTTTAGAGAGACGTCAACATCAAGGATATTCAACCTCATTCTATGATACCATGTTTGTCAAATATGGGTTTACCCCCTAAACGTTACCGGCATCGTCGTCCTCTTTGAGGACTAATACAAGCCTCTTAGTATTACATCATTGCATTCATCGATTAAAAATATGGAAGAATTTAAAACTTTTCAACTACTTCTAATCGTAGGTTTACATAGACATCTACATACACATAATAATAATAATATCGAGTATACATAGACTCGTTCCTATAAGAGGATTACATAGTCTTCTACTTTTATTTCACACACTTATAATGTAAAGAAATAGAGTCATAAATTCGTTTCATCTCATAAACCATTCAAACGAGGACAATAACATTGGTAATAGCCCTACATCAATAAAAGTATGCTGCATATAGTCTTTATACAACTTGGTCTCAAATAGGAAATAGAGTCAATACAAAAGTTGTTGTAACTAAGTAACTTCGCAAAGAGAATATTGGCATCGTCCTCGGGGAAAATGAGGACCTACCACTTGGATGATAGAATATCCAAGTCTTCCTTCAAATCACCT
The DNA here is from genome assembly GCF_001406875.1 of Solanum pennellii. Taxonomy (NCBI): domain Eukaryota; kingdom Viridiplantae; phylum Streptophyta; class Magnoliopsida; order Solanales; family Solanaceae; genus Solanum; species Solanum pennellii. The sequence goes on along the minus strand of NC_028646.1, from coordinate 72,461,909 downwards.
CAAATCAACTTCAACGACCAGAACCTGAAATGTTTGGAGAAAAGGGAGAAAATGGAGTTAGTACGCCACATGTACTAAGTATGAGACCATATTCACAAATACCAACAAAGCCTGCTAGAAAAGGACATTTAATGAAACCATGTTATTTATGCCATTCCTTTAAACATACTAAACAAATTAATTATACCATATGCACGTCATCATACTAAACCCATAATCTCATATAACTCTATTATCACGTAATAATATCATAAACATGAATAAGAGTAAACCACATAAATAGCAAAAAAAAACCAACCAACTCTAATCCTTATGAAGCCACAAGATCAATGACCAAGCAAAGCCCCATTAACCTACTTAATCAAGTTACCCACCAAAGATCATAATTAGCAATTCACTTCACATAGCATCGTCTTCCTTCTAATATATTATTCTTTCTTTAACAATGATAACCAATTTCATATTCATAAGCATCTCATTCAACATATAAAGTCACTTACATTATATCGTTATTTATATACATAACATTAACTTCTCAAAGCTTCTATCAAGTCAAACTAGTGCAAGGCATATGTAAGAGTCCCATACCCCTACCTAAGCTAAAGTCAAACCACTCAAGTTTCTTCAATTAGTATATACTTCATTCTTTCATTTTAGTTTAAGGAACTCTTGCCTTAACAGACATAGACCATATGAGCTAATGTGGAATCCGGTGTCATGAAACCTTACACCTATGGAAGGTGGTCTACCAGCCGAGCTAGAACCTAACATAAACGTAGCTATCTAGGTGGATCCACTAAATAGTATCCTATGGTGGCAACATAGTTTTTGGATCTTAGAGAATAAATCATGGAAATATCAACTCTACACCCTACCTTGGGTCATGAGGCTATCCACCATGTGAGGACCATAGTGAACCCTACCTTCCTTATATAAGAAGATGTCACCCCCTTAAATACAATCTCACTCAGTGCTAAGCGAGGTCCCTTTATTGAAATGCCTTTAGTATTGTTGTAATCATAACTTAGTTTAGGTCATAGGGTCTAACCCTTGTATAATAATCATCATCAATAGCTCAATAAGAATTGTATGAGTGTAAGCCCTTTCATCACAATCCATATATGTGAGGTTAAAACTTTAGCATTTAATAACATATTAAGGCACATTGATAGTTTTAACCATCCTTATAGCACATACACCTTAATCTACCTCATAACATAGTAAATACATTTCAATTCAACGTCATACCACCCTATAATTTTAATATAAGGCATACTACATCGTAATTTCATATCTTAACAACAATTAATCACAATCAAAAATAAAGATAGAGATTCTAATAATTACCAAGTCTTTCTCGTAGTTTACCATCAAGGTCTTACCATCAACCCACAACTAAAGCCAACTTGGGGAGTAACATCATCACATAATTAAAATCAACATATTAACAAGGCCAATTGCATCTTTATAACACAATACATCTTCAGATCACAACTTTAGAGAAGATACATAGGCTAATTTCACATTACAATTCATAACCTAAATTACATCTCAAGAACTAGCATCATAGGCCTATATTTCATATTAATTCAACCATAATATCACCATAGGATAGTAATCTAATCAACAACCAACTCAATTGAATGATCAACATAAAACATTGGTCAAGATCACTACCTAGGGTTAGGGATAGAGGATTATTTTCTTCATTTTGACCAAACCATCAATAATTATCATAACAAGTTGAATTACATGTAAATATACTCAATATAACCCTAAGAATCCACTAACAACTCAATCCATAACTTCAATTTCGTAATGGAATGAAACCCATAAGAAAACTCAAACTCTTTTGAAAACCATTTTGAAGGAACCCTTTCAGAAAAGGATTTCAAAGGTGAATACAACCCATTCCTTAATGTTTCTAAAATTGTTTATGAAGAATCCACCCTTTTCCAGCCCCCAAACAATTGTTATTGTTAACCTTCAATGGTGAGTTCTTATAGAGAGAGAAATAAGAGAGAAGGAAGAGAGTTTATTTTGAGAGTTAGCTTTAGGTTAATGAGGATTAAGTGTATTTATAGAGGGGCTTAATTAAGTTAATTAGTATCCCTTAATCACTATCTAACCCCTAAATCATTTTATTATTTTAAATCAAATCATTAAAATCCATCTATGAAATTCGACCCTCACCAACGAAACCCCGTCGATGGTCTGTTAGTGGGTCGAAAAATATCCCCCCCTCGGTCCTGCACTTGCGTCGTCTCTATCAGAGACTTCGTAGTTGAGGCTTCCTCCAATTTTTCTATGTATGGGGTGAGGATGGGATCGACGCCCCGTTGAGACCATGACGCACCGTCGTCCCCTTCCATCGAGTGTAACAGTAGCTAAATAAACAAGGGCCTTCAAAATCTTTCAAGTGAGGGACGAATGTGTCCTTCGTCTCCCTGTCGATCCATTTACTGACCCTCGTTTTCCCCGTCGATGCACACTGCCAGTCAGTGCTGCATCAAACTGCAGGGGTTCTCCACGATGGCCCTTGGTTGGTCTTTGGGGAGTCGTACCCAGACGTTCCAATCATGAAACAACTCACACACCCATTATCTACCTTCCCAACCATTTGCGTACATTTCTGACTCCTTAAAGTTATTAAGAAGGCTAAGACACACTAACATCTATTTAAACCAACTTCCCTGATATTTTGGTTCTTAAACATTCTAAATTATCTATATTCATTAAAAATGGACTTAGAAATAGTGTTTATACTTTATGACACCTATGTTAGGATTTTATATGAGTCATTGATTTTAAAGGTTTTACAGATGCTTCTTAATGACTTATATGAGACTTGTATTGTTTAAACTGATTATTAAATAGGAGTATGTAGGATGACTTGCATGAATATCTAGGTGTTCCTTTGTTCTTCTCGAATGATATGTTATATTTCATAATATAAAGTAAACATTGTCTTGTCTAGATAGACCTATGTACCTTTCTTCATACATGAATGAATATGAATCCTTGACTTAGTAGGTTCGAATAACCTTTGTAATAAATGCATATGTATGAAATGAATATGATCTTTATTATAGCAAAGAAGGTCATTTATGTGAAACCTTTTAGAATAAAGGTTATGATATCGTTGAAGTTTTAAGTCATAATTGTATCCTTCTTGTGTGAATGGTGGACTTAAGGTTAATTAGATTGAACGGTATGAAGTCATCCTTAGGAAAGTCATTGATCATCTATTCTCTAAACCATCTTAAGGCAACCCTACGGTACTACTTTAGTATGGTGTAATGTTACCTGGTTATGATCTAGTTATGGAGACTCTTCATATACTCCTTTATTGAATTATTCTATGAGAACAAAGTCTAGCTGTAGTTAAAGGTGAGGCTAGATTACAAACAAACCCTTCATATTCCTTAACCATGTGCCTACATGGGATGCATCTTAGTTCTACCACTGGTTAGTTGAACACCCTCCATCGTAGTAGGTTCATGACTCTGGATTCCATGATTATCTTAGATGGTCTATGTCGGTTATTGCCTATTCAAATCATTTTGTCTACATGTTAGTGTTGGAGAATTACTATGAAGTTTGCGTAGTGATATGGGACGCTATCCAAATATTGCATGATTAGTCTTTGAAGATATTAAGTTGTGAGTGGCCTATGTGTTTGCAAAGACCATCATGTGAAGTCCTCTAAATTCTTAATTGAACTCTAAGTGACTTAATGATGAAAATGACTTAGGTTCATGAAGGTTGAATGAAAGTATCTTTTCGTAGGTAGTGTTAAGGATTATTTAGGTATGCTTAAAGAGGGTGTATGAGCGGTATATTCTTGTCCGACTTAAGTGAGTCATAGGATAACATGTGATGGGAGGCTTGTGTTTTAAAATGGGTTATTGTGAGCTTACTGTAATGTTACTGTAAGGTTACAGTAGTTTCATTAAAATTGCTATAAATTGGGTATGACTTGGAAATGTGTCTTAATTGTATTTTTTGGTGTTGAAATGTGGTTCTTATGTTTTTGTGTGAAATTTTAATCTAAAAGAGCATATTTTGATACAAATGTCCATTTATCATGATTTTATGCATTATATCATGCTTAGTACATGCATTGTACTAATTCCATATATTTTGTCTATTTCTAAAGGTGTGGCTAGTAGGTGAGGGGTGTCTTGAATCAAGGCTTGGGATTAGGACTCTTTCAAGAAAAGTTGAAGTATGTCTTCACTTGAATCGATGACATAACTATTCTTAGATTTGTTTTATTAAACAAGTATAGCAATATACTAGGGTTTTATATTTCGATTGCAAGAGCCGTGTCCCAAGTACTCATGTGTCTAAATTGGTGACTTGAGAGTTAGCTATATTTATTATGTTTTTAATGAAAAATATTTAAAGTACTATTTCCTGTGAAAAGTTTTAATTCCGCACAACTTTTCATACATGTATGATATTAATGATGTCACAAGGCTTTTACAAGACCTCCAGAGGTCAAGTACGCCTTGTTGTATTCCGAGAGTGCCCTATCTTCTAGGTTGTTCTCACGGGGTGTGACAATATTGGTGTCATAGCATAGTTTATTAAAGTGGTCTTAGGGATCAAACAGTCTCAAAAAGCCAGATTTAGTATAGTCTTGTTCATCGGTGTGAGTAACTACTCATCTATGGGCGATAGGCCATAGGATGATCGAGTTTCACTTTCTTCATCAATCTTGTGTCGTGTCTCTAGAATTGAAGTTATAAGTGTTTATTTGTAAGGTCTTATCTTGTGTTTATAAGAGTATGACTACAATAAGAATGAACTCTAGATGGTTGGATTAAAGAGGAGAGCAAGAGGAAGTTCCCCAAGGTGGACTAGCTCCACAAGGAGTTCAACTTCCTCAAGATGCTCAAGTGCCTCCCCAAGGTCACCAAGTCCATATTTGAGGTGAAGGTAATGATGTACCGGAGGTTCCACTAGACATGACTAATGGGGAGATTAGAGAGCTTTACTTGCTCTAGCCCGAGCTATGACTACTCATGTGACTAGATACATTGGGTCTACGATGAATGCTTTGGAGAATACCATGACCTCTATAATAAGAGACTTTGTGAGGATGAATCCTCCTATCTTTCTTGTATCTAAGGTGGGAGAGGATCCCCAATAGTTTCTTGATGGTGTGTATAAGGTGTAGAGTGACATGGGGGTGACTTCTAGGGAGAAGGCGGAGTTAGCTTCGTACAAATTGAGGGATGTTGCTCAAGTGTGGTACTCTCAATAGAAATATAATAGGACGGTTGATTCGTGTCCTATAGAGTTGAAAGAGTTTAAGGAGGCTTTCTTAGTAAACTATTTTCCCCGTGAGACGAGGGAGGTGAAGGTTGAAGAGTTCATTAACCTTAAGCAAGGTAGTATGAGTCTTGAGGAGTATTACTTTACATTCACCATGTTTTATAGATATGCTCCATCCATGGTGTCTAATCCTAGGGATGATATGAATAAGTTTGTCACCGGTGTTGCCGACCTTGTGAAGGAAGAGGGTCATAAAGCCATGCTCCACAATGACATGAACTTATCCAGGCTTAAGGTGTATGCTCAATCCATTGAAGAGTACAAACATAGTAGGATCTGAAGGAATTTTAAAAGGAGTAACTCCAATAATCAAAACCAATCTAAGTATAAGAAGAGGGCTCCAAACCATGTTGGACCTAGTGCTCCTAAGGTCAAACTTGAGAATGGTAGTAGTCCTCAAAATAGTAAGCCTACTTGTCTTGCTTGTGGGAATAAGCACTATGAGAAATGTCTAGTTGGTACCGGGAGTCGCTTTGGTTGTAGTAAGGATGGAAACAAGGTGATGGAATTCCCTAGTATTGCTACTAGAGGAAAAGAGTACAAGCAAGATCCTCCTAGTTCTCCGGAGGGTGATGTTCCAAGGAGGAATCGTTCTATGCTCTCTGTGTAATAGGATCAAAGCCGGATGATGATGAAGATGTTGGTAAGTCCGTGTTCTCTCTTTAGTATTATGAGTTAATTCTAAGTGGGAGAGTACGGTGAGTAGTATACTATGATTGTTGTCTATTCTCTTCTATTCCACTCAAGCTTGAGAGTTAGAAAGTTATAGTAGCATGTTGCAAGTAATTTAAGAGTCTTGTTGAAATTAAATTTCATTGATTCCTTGCATTGTGCATATAATGAAGTTATAGTTATATCTAAAACGAGTTTATATGTTTTTATTTCTCATATTTTCTTGTTTCCTTTATAAATTTCTTAAAAGTTGCATTTTTGAAATTTTGAGTATGAGCACTGTAAAGCCTAAAATTGACTAAATTGTTCTTTGGTTGAAAATTATTGTAATGTGTATAGTCTTGATGTATAGAAGTATGATAATGAATGGATAAGGAGCTTCTCCTATTTGAATTGAATAATGTGAGTCTTATTTGCATGATGAGTCGTAGGTTAGTTTCATCTTCTTGCATTAGTGTATTGTGTATGGAGTGGCATGGTTATGTGGTTCTATTATTGATTTCTTGTCTCTTGATGGTGTCTAAAAAAAACAAGTGTTATTCGAAGATGAATGTTGTCCATGTGTGGGAAAATGTAACACATCTAAAATGACTTAAGTGAAAATAGAGTCTAACACTTCTGTATTTCTGTTTTGAAGTCTTAAAATGAGTTATAATGATGATAACATGAAGTTTTTGAAGTTAGGAATGAAATTTAGAGGTCAAACGTCCATGACGTTCAAAATGTTTGACTTGAAACATGCTAGGGTGCCATAGTGAGTTTCATCGAGTTTTACGTGTTTATTTTGGGTGAAATTGATGTGATAGGTCGTTAACATGTATACAACTACATTCGGGTTTGAAACGTCCGGGAAAAACTCCCCAAGAACCAACCAACGGGTCCTTGAGGAGGACCATTGTGTATGCCAAAATCTGTCAAATCATGGGAGGTTATAATCTTGTCGTAGGTAGTCTTAAGGATCACTTAGGTATTCTTGAAAAGAGTGTATGGGCGGTTTCTTCTTTTCCTACTTAAGTGAGTCTTAGGAGAACCTTTGATAGGAGGCTTGTGTGTTAAAGTGAGTTACTGTGAGCTTACTATAATGTTAATGTATGATTACTGTAATGTCATTAAAATTTCTATAGATTGTGTATAACTTGAAAATGTGTCTTAATGTATTGTTTGGTGTTGAAATGTGGTTCTTACGCTTATGTATGAAGTTTGGATCAAAAAGAGCATATTTTGATACAAACGTCCGTTTATCATGATTTTATGCATTATGCCATTCTTGCTACATGAATTGTACTAATTCCATAAATTTTATCTATTTCTAAAGTTGTGGCTAGAAGGTGAGGTGTAGCTTGAAGCAAGGCTTGGAATTAGGACTGTTTCAAGCAAAGTTTAAGTATGTCCTCACTTGACTCGAGGACATAACTATTCTCAGATTTATTTTATTAAACAAGTATTGTAACAGACTAAGTTTTTACATTTCGATTGTATGGGTCGTTTCCCAAGTATTCATTTGTCTAAGATGTTACATTTCGATTGTATGGGCCATTTCCAAAGTATTCATGTGTCTAAGATTGTGACTTGAGAGTTAGCTATATTACTAATATTTTAAAGGAAAGATATTTGAAGTAACATTTCATTTGAAAAGTTTTAATTATGCAGTACTTTTAATACATGTTTGCAATGAATTATGTCACAAGGCTTTTGCAAGACCTCCGAGAGGTCAAGTATTCCATTCTACACTCCGAGAGTGCCCTAGGGTGTTCTCAAGGGGTGTGACTATGGGATCTTGCATGAAATGATTTGAAGCAATGCTTTATGATTGAATTTAGGTTAATTGAATGAACCTGTTCAAGTAATAATATCCTTATTTTGACTATTTTATAGGTAGTTTGATCATGTCTCTATTGAATTTCATTCTTGTTAGATTGCTTTGGGATATTGAATTACGCAAGGATTATGTTATAATGCATGTAGGATGTCGTAATTTAATGGATTTCATATTGTATCATCTTAGACCATTGTATACTGTGATTATTAAATTTGAATTGGTGATTATGGCTATTGGTTAGTGATATGCTCAAACTTACTTCTCAAATAAGAAGTAAAGCGCTCGTATCAAGTAAAGAACCCAACTAATGAGGTTGGGATCGATCCTATGAGGAAAATAGTTCAGACTTAACTTTATTCTATTTTTAATGAAAATAATTAACTAAATTAAAGTAAACAACTAATAAATTCAAATCTCGGAGCTTAATCAATTAATAAAAGTAACTAGGGCTTAAGTGTTCCCCACAGGTTCCTAATTTGATAATTCTAACTATAACAATTCTTTCCTAGTATCTTGCATTTAAAGTGATAAGTTATGTATCTCTAAATCCTTGGTTCGGCATGTAGAAAATTTTACTACACACCTTGGTCCGGCTACGTGTGTTGCTATGCTAACCCTTACTTTTACCTCATATTAAGCATTTTATTCAATATTTGACTAAGTTATCGTACCAACCGACACTAGACTATTAGATAGTGTACACTAAATTTATGTTGATAATTTTTTCCCTATTATCTACCTCCTTGGTCCAGCAAGTAGCGTTAAGGTGAGTTCTAACGTTGGCCATCCGTTGAAATGACTTCTAAACGAAAGAAGTATCAATACATGCAAGACACAATTCTAGAATTGCTATTTTAGTTAGATTTTACGTCATTATTCACCCATGGTTCCCATAACCCTAGTTATGGAGTTTAGTTACCCATGGTCATAATAAAATTATTCATATATTTAATATAAGAATTCATGGACTTACATTAATGAGAAAGAATAAAATCCAGAAATTCACTTCATTAATCAACAAAAACACCAACAATCAATCCTAGAAAAAGTGTATCAAGTACTGAAATTTATTTTTCAATACTCGAACAAGAGAACTAAAAATTATCGAAAAGTCTAACCCCAAAAACTAGGTTTTTAGAACTATATATAATAAAAACAAAAACCTAATAAAAGAAGGATTCTAATTGCTGAAAATCTGTCCAAACGCGTCTGGGTCGACGGACCTCGTGACGGACCTTAGTGGTCATGACGGGCAGTCATGGCCTCCGTCGTCCCATACTTCACAAATTCTTCTGCTGCTTTCTTCATAACCCTCAGCGAACAGATATGACGGACCGTTCCAAGCACGACGGTCCGTCGAGGGTCTCCATTCCATAATACTTTAACTTCATGGAATTTGAGTACTGGGACTATTCTGTGATGATTACGAGAAACCAGCAGGTCGGACCGTCGTTGCTATGACGGTCCGTCATGGACTTGCGTAATCCCACACTAGGTCAGACTTCCCCATCATCTTTCAGCAGCTTCTCTCCTTACTACGATGCCACCTACGGACTGTCACACACTCGACGGACCGTCATAAGCTCCGTAGCTGGTCTCTTCTGTATTTCTCGCTCAAAAACTTCCGCGTTCATCTTTGGACAGATTTCCTGCAAATAAGTAGAAACTTACATAAAAATCAATACTAAAAGGCTTTTGGACACACACTGAACTTAAGGAAAAAGCATTAAAATACCGTGAAACCAAGGTACATCAACACCCTCTACTTAAATTCATTGTTTGTCCTCAAGCGACGCACTATGACTCACTACAAAATCTTTGTACAAGCGTATCCATATTCTAGCTTTCGCAATCATTTTGCTATCAATCCCGATCATTCTCATCATGTTTACGCATGTTATCACTATTAGGGTTGAATTATGTTGAATCAGACCATGACACAGAATCACCACACACTGACACCTATCCTCTTCTATTTCTCACCGAGGTGCTAATATTTCCGGTATTGCAACTAGTGTCCTCACTTCAAAACAACATCCTCATTTTTCACACAATGATTTCAGTTTCAGTATAAGGATTAATATTCAACACTCACTCTCAGAACAAATTCACAACTCATTCATACATATTGCCATAAGCTTGCCCTTATTTTCACTGCTTTAAGTTCGCCATACAACTCTTAGGATCACGATAGTACTTTCTTATCTTGTAACATAGGCTCAGGGTTAGGTAGGGTACATTTAGGTATACTTTAGTGACATGTTTCCCTCCTTGACACATCGGCTAAACGTACCACCTTTTTTTATCATTTTATTTAGCCCAATTTCACAATTTTCTTTTTATCTTGTTGTTTTCCCTTTCATATCATTATATGTAAGTGACATTTCTTTTTTTTTTTTAGTCACTTCTGTTTTGTTCTTTCTTTCTCTTCATTCTTTCAATCCCACTTTCCGGAGTATTCCTTATAACAGCCACCCTCAACTCATGACTTTTCCATGAGTCAAGGTTCACAATACCCACGGTTGGGTCAGATCCACAACAAGGTTTTTTTCTGCATTAGCCACCGTCAACTTATGCTTTTGGCATAAACTGAGATGCACATGTCCAAGGAGGGACCACGGCCAACACATTTGCTCCCGGAGATGATCAGTTGGGGTGAAAAAGAAAGATATGTTTTTAGGCTCAAATCATTTAGATCAATACGGGATTAACTTCATTTGTTTTTTTTTGGGCTCAAGATTGACTATTTCTAAACAAAGGCCTATGATCATTTCATAATTGTTCATTTTGGCTTACTTTTAGCAAGACTAACCAGGCAAGTTCTAGCTCAGTCTCAATGGTGGATATTTCGAATTTTCCTCACACTCACTTGACATTCATTACATTCCCAGATTATTAGACACCTAGTTCGAGTCTCAGATTCAAGGTCACGCAGAAGTGTATCTCTATGTCATGTTTAGAGCCAAACAATTATCAATTACCATGCCTAGTCATGCATCATTTTTATATCAGGATATCATATTTGTTTTAGCCATCATGCTTCAGAGTTATACTATGTACACAAGATATAACATGCCGGTTCAACAATAAAAGTAATCAGTCTTTTGGGGAAAAAAGAACACAGGCAGGAAAACCCCAAAAGAGGATCGTGAATTGGGCTACTCAGAAGTCATCCTAGCACTAACTTTCCATTTACCCCACCCCCAACAAAGGATATGCAATTGTCCCCAATTCAAAAAAAACTGAAATACGAGAGTGGTAGGTGAAGAAAACCTGAGCAAAGCGCCGGCGATCTGCAAGTTGGTTGGTCCGGTTCCCCGGAACCCCCTATCTGTGTAGTCCGGACACCCTCAGTAGTTTCCTCATCACCAACAACACTATCAGTCATGCCTCCCACTGTCTCGACATCTCTGGAGCTTGATGCCCCGACAGCTGACTCTATAGCCCTAATCTTAGGTGCCTCCTCATCAGCAATTGAGGCTCTCCTCGCAGCCTCCATATCACAGCGCTCCTTTTTCCTTGCCCTAGCTGCATCCTCCTCTCGACCCCTGCGCTTCTTGGCATGCTCTCAAGGGGGAGGTGGTGGAATCTCAGAAGTGGCGAATAAAGCAACCAACACTGTGTCCTCAGCAGGCTCTGCAAAAGGGGCCTCAGACTCAGGCACCCTAGCCTCTAGGATCATATCAATATCTGCTCACAAACTCTCAACCGCAGCCTGAAGAGTCGACACGTCAACCGGAGGGGCTTGCTAGGCTATCACCCGCAACACAAAGGCATCTAAGCGCTGGTGAACCTCCGCGATCTTCCTCTCTGTGTGTGGTGCCATCTTACGCTCCAAGCAGTCCTCCGCCTCAGCAATAGACCTCTGCATCCAAGGTTGGATGTGATGCAGAAGTGTGGCCATCTGAGCCTCTAGTTTATGGCCCCTAGCAAGCGGTACCATAGCAGTGGAAGGGGCTGAGCGAGAGGAGCTTGGGGCAGTGCTACTACCCGGGATAGACTCAACCGGGGTATTGTTAGTGGGTACTGATGTAGCCTGCGTAGCCGTTCGAGCATGCACTATAGTATCAGTCAGATTCTCACAAAGTGGAAGCAACTCTGGACGGGGCCCTCTGCGTGGATCCAACTCATTGGCCTCATCCCTGATGAAGTCGATATCAACATTGCCCTGCGGAGTATTGAGCTGATCAATGTGCCAGATGGACACACCTGCGGACCTGCATAATGAAAATACCATGCACGGAAAAGGGAAAGTAGTGGTGACCTTGAAAGCCCTCTCGTGCATGACCGCCTGAAGAAGCCAAGCGAAGTCAACCTCAAACCCGGCCATCATCGCTGCCATCAGAATAGCGCAATCCCATGTAACTATATTATCTGCAGCCGTGGGGGAGAGGCCGTGGTGGACAATCAACTATAGAAACTTAGCCGTGAAGGTTAAGTTATCCTTCCTGATGGCTCCCTTTGGCTCCATTACCAAGTCGGCCGCCTCTCCGTCAATAGATAAGTGATGGGCCTCTTGGTGGTCTCTATCAGCAACGGCTCACGCAAGAATCGGCCCTCTTTAACAATTTGCAACTGGTAGTCAAACTCGATGGTGAGAGGGGTCCTGGTGGTATCAACATCCTCGCCGTACAGATACCGGCGGATGGATTGCAGGGAGATGTCGACCTGTATGCCGCGTACTCTAACGTGCTCAAGTGGGGCCTGTTTGGCGGGGGCAGCCCGCCTATAAATCTGTGATCAGAGAGTTGCCACATAAGAGGCGTAAAACACTCGGACCAACTCCTCACTGTAGCGGCCCAAAGAGTGAGTTGTCCACTCTAGCCGGTGTCTGGTAAAGAGAGTGTGGATATCTAGCATCGGGGCGAACTTCCCGTAAGGACCCTCCTCTCCAGTGTAAGGGTCTGTGTCATGACGATATTATCATTTAGAAGGTTGGCGTCTGAATACAATTAGTATTGCCCATTGACACACCACCGGTGGGGCTGGTCGGCTACCGGGGCGGGAACTCAAGACGGTGAGCTTGGAGTAGAATCAGGACTGTCAGCCTCATCAAACGAGGTAGATTGTGCAGCCGTGGTGGGTGCAAAGACTCTTGCGGACCCGGAGGATTTCTCCGACCATGAAACTCCTAAGGAACCAGACACTCCTTCTTCTTATGTAGCTGACCTAGAAGGTGTGCCGGTCAGTGTGCGCTCCTCATCAGATGGGAGTCAATGACTATGCCGGACGCCACCTTTTTTGGCGTAGCTCTGGTAGCACGTGGAGCTAATGCTCTAGTGGCAGTGCCTGGGGGAACGTATTCCGGATCATGCTCATCATCAGAGCCTATAACCAGTCGGGCAGACGGGGCGATAGACTTTGAATGCCCACGTGCGTAAACTCAATCTTGTTTTAGTGCCATTAGAGATAGTACCCGTGAAGAATCATTATTAGAACTAGAAGGAGCAAACAAGACAAGAAAAAAAGAGACAAAATACACGTAATAGCAAAGCTGTAATGACATCTCTGTAGTATCAGTAAAACACGATGGACCAGGTGACGGCCCGTCATGAGTATGACGGACCGTCATGGGGTCCGTCATGTCTTACTTCAACAATGTTTATTTGGAGACCCTCGGAAGGAAAGTCTCTGACAGTTATGACGGATAATGACGGTCCATCGTCGACGTCCGTCGTGGGGAACTTATAAAAAGTATGGAGACCCTTAGGAGAGGGGTCTCTGACCATCATGACGGTTACGCAGGACGGACCGTCTAGGGTACGAGGGTCCGTCGTACATGTCCGTTAGTAGACACTTAGAAAAAAACGGAGACCCTTAGGACAAAGGTCTCTGACAACCATGAAGGTTGTGCAGCACGTACCGTCATGGGTATGACGGTCCATCGTAGATGTCCGTCAGAGGACACTTAGAAAAAGTTGGACATCCTTAGGAATAGGGTCTCTGACAATCGTAACTGTTGTGCAGGATGGACCATAGAGTGTACGACGGTCCGTCGTAGATGTACGTTAGTGGACACATAAAAAAATGGAGTCCCTTAGGACAAGGGTCCCTGACAACCATGAGGGTTGTGACGGACAGACCGTCGTGGGGACGACGGTCCGTCGTAGAGGTCCGTCACAGGACACTTAGAAAAAGTTGGAGATCCTTAGGAATAGGGTCTCTAACAACCATAACGGTTGTGCAGGACGAACCGTCGTGGGAACGACGGTCCGTTGCATATGTCCGTTGGTGGACACTTAGAGACAACGAATAGTGGGGTGTTGGGACAGACCCTACAATGGTCCGTTGTGGGTACGATAGTCCATCGTCGGGGTCTCCTTCTGTCATTCAGTGATTGAACATAGGATGCCACAATCATCCCCTGTGACTCAAACGGAATACCTTATTTTAACCTACATGTTTCTAACCCAAATACCTAGCAATCTAGCAATGATAAATCACCAATTTCTCAACATTTAACAAGGCAGTTCGAGGGACTCTCAACCTAGGTCAGTTAAAATTGGATCAAAGAGCAAAGACCCACCAAAAAAAAATAGGCCAATAGTAATTAAAAAATAAAAATGTAGTGTAAATGGGTAGAGATCAGAGACACATACCTGGGAAGAGAAGAAAAACAAGCAAGTGAGGCACTCGGCTATCAAGAGCAGAAACACAGAAGCAGACTCCGACCAGTAGAAAGGAGATTCGGGGATTTGGGGATTTGGGGAAGTGATGTGGATCAGTTGACAGAGAAAAGGATGAGAAAGGCAGGAAGTTGGAAAGAGAGGAAAGGGGAGAAAGAGGGAAAGAAATGGTTTAAATGAAGGGGTGGGGAGTTTAAAGGTTGACAACTTTCAAAATTCCCCAGTTGGGTCGGGTCACTTTGCTGGTTAACGACGCAACGAGTCCCCGATGATCGTTCATCGAAGATGCGACGGTCCGTCATGGGTTCCGTCGCGGATGCCGTAATTTTGAAAATAAATGAAATACGTACCTGGCACTACGGATTCATGCGATGGACCGTCGCAAGCATTACGCTTCGTCGATGTATCAATCAGTGATTGTGTTGCGGAGTGATTTTCAGAAGAATTTCCAGGTGATGTGCTACCTAAAAATGTAAAAATCATTAGTAGGAAATGCTACCATTACTAGAAAGAAAACTATAGTTAAGTTAGAGGATACGTATTGGGTTGCCTCCCAACCAGTGCCTGATTTAACGTCGCAGCACGACTGAAGACACTTTATTACTCAAACTTCATCAAGATGGTATGCCTCTATCACTTGATTCGCCAATTTAGCATGCCCGAAATAGATTTTTATTCGTTGTCCATTCACCTTAAACCGCACACCCTCCTTGGTTTCCAAGTCAACTGCTCTATGAGGGAATAGTTGGGAAATTATGTAAGGGCCAGTCCATTTGGACTTGAGCTTGCCCGGAAACAAGCGCAACCTAGAATTGTATAAAAGCACCAAATCACCAACCATAAAATCTCGTTTTTCAATTTTTAGGTCATGATACATCTTCATCTTTTCTTTGTAGAGGGCTGAGCTTTCATAAGCTTCAGGCGAAATTCATCGAGTTCGTTCAACCCGGTTAACCGTTGTTCTGCAGCTTTGTTCCAATCCATTTTCAACTTCTTCATAGCCCACATGGCTTTATGCTCTAATTCAACTGGAAGATGACAAGCTTTCCCATATACAAGTTGGTATGGGGACATACCTATGGGTGTTTTATACGCTGTCCGGTAGGCCCAAAGAGCATCATCAAGCCTCCCTGACCAATCCGTTCTACTAGCGTTCACTGTTTTTTACAATATCTATTTGATCTCCCTATTTGACACTTCAACTTGCCCACTAGTTTTAGGATAGTAAGGAGTGGCCACATTATGGATAACCCCATATTTCTCCAATAATCCCTTGAACAATTTGTTGCAAAAGTGCGATCCCCCATCTCTAATAATTGCCCTTGGGGTACCAAATTGAGAGAATATATTATCTTTCAAGAACGCAGTGACACTCTTCCCTTCATTGTTTGCGAGGGCAATAGCTTCCACCCATTTAGATACATAATCAACCGCTGTTATAATAAACTTCATTTCATGAGAAATCACAAAAGGACCCATAAAGTCAATACCCCAAATATCAAATAACTCAATCACAAGAATTGGGTTTAGAGGGAGCTCTTGCATTCTTGAAATGTCGCCATCTCTTTGGCATCAATCACATGCTTTGGCAAACTCATGAGCATCTTGATGAATAGTTGGCCAATAGTAACCACATTTTAATATCATGTTGAGTGTTTTAGAGGCATGCCATTCCTCACCGGTTGGTGGAAATCATAGTGGTATCTGAACCGCTCTTATGATATTACAATGTGGTTACTATTGGCCAACTATTCATCAAGATGCTCATGAGTTTGCCAAAGCATGTGATAGATGCCAAAGAGATGGCGACATTACAAGAAAGGTGGTTATGTCTTGATCTTATGGTGCAATAGAAATCTGTTATACCCCGAATATCCATACACACCCACCATCCAGTAACCGGTCTCATTGGAACGAGTTCATTTTTCTCATTGGGAACCACAGTCATTCCACCTTTCTTAGGTACACACTTAACAGGGCATATTAAACTACTATTGGCAATCGGATATTACTCCGGCATCCAACCATTTAATGATTTACTTCTTCACGACCTCTTGTATAGGTGGATTTAAGCGTCTCTTGTGCTCAATACTTAGCTTATGATCAGGCATGAGTTGGATTTTATGAGAACAACTACCAGGAGGGATCCCAATAATGTCTGCAATAGTCCACCCAATGCCTCTTTTGAACCTTTTTATCACTTTCACCAAACTCTTAACTTGTTGTTCATTCAGGTCTGATGCAATGATTACCGGCAAAGTGTCACCATTTCCTATAAATTCATACCTGAGATGAGGTGGGAGAGCTTTTAGTTCTAACATTGGAGCCTCCTCTATAGATGGTTCCGCGGGTGGAGACTTGCGATTCTTCATGTCTAAATCATATTTCTTTGATTTAAACCGAACATCACCACGATCAAGAGCTGTGACTAATGACCCATACTCTTCAATGCAATCGTTATCAAAATTCATTGTCACTTCCGCTAATGTTTCTACACCTAGACGTTCTTCTATTTGTGTGTCGGTGACTTACCAACTTTGTAGGATATAGAAGATACCGATTGGAGCTCACCACTCTTCCTCATGGACCTATAAATGTTGAAGGTCACTTCTTCATTGTTCAACCAAAACTTCATCTGCCCCTTTTCCATATAAACTAAGGCTCTACCCGTAGCAAGGAATGGCCTCCCAAGAATAATAGGCACTTCAAAATCGACTTCACAATCAAGAATAACAAAATCTGCTGGAATATGAACGACTCCACTTTTACTAGCACATCGTGGAGTATCCCTATAGGCCTTTTTACTGTTCGATCGGCCATTAGTAGCCGCATTGCAGTAGGCTTTGGATCACCCAAACCCAACTTCTTGTAAATCGAGAGGGGTATGAGATTTATGCTTGCCCCCAGATCACATAATGCTTTCGCAAAATGCAATAACCCGATTGTACAAGGAATAGTGACGCACCCGGATCTTCTTTCTTTTGTACTAGAGATCTTGTAGCAATAGCACTACAATGCTTCATTCTATCATCATCCTCAAAAGTGACCGATCTTTTCTTTGTAACCAGATCTTTCATAAACTTAGCAAAACCGGGCATTTGTTTTAGAGCTTCAATCAAAGGGACATTGATAGAAAGCTGCTTCAACATTGTTATAAAACGTCGATATTTACCATCCTCGGTCTTTTTCACTCATCTTTGAGGAAAGGGGAGTGGTGTTCTAGGCATGGGAGTTACCTTTTTAGGCACTTCACCATCTTTTCCAGTGTTATCTTCTACTTCACCACTAACCTCTACCACTTTATCATTATCTATTATCACCTTTTTCTCATTAGATGGCATAGGTGGGTTAATGGTTTGCTTACCACCCCAAGTAGTGATTGCCATACAGTGTCCATCATTTTTCAGATTTTGGACAATGTTTCTAGGAAGACTGCCCGATTGCCGTGTGGTCACAGTCGCAGATAATTGGGCCATTTGCAACTCAAGCTGCTTAATCGATATTGCATGTGTATTGACTTTCTGCACAATATCCGCTAAATCACTCCTTAACTCTTTAGTGTGCTCATCACTAGCATCGAACCTCCTCATTATTTTGTGCAACATATCCTCAACTCGCGCCATACTACCTTCACCATCCCTAGGAGCAACTTCACGATTTTGAGGAGGAACATAGGGCCCATTCCTATCATTTGTGTTACCATAGTTACCCCTGTTGAAGTTGTTGTTGCGGTTGTATTTCCATCTCGGACATAATTACCGTAAAGGTTATTGTTACCATTGTTCCGGCCATGGTTTCCTTGACCTTGGCACCAATTCTCCTAATTTGAGCCTTGGGAATTCGGTCATAAACCCCCCCGTCTGCTCATTTACTGCATAGGAATCCTCCTCATAATAATATTCATCATTTGGTGGTGGTGGTTTAGACAAGTAGTTCACTGCACTTATCTTTTCTGCACTCCCAAGGACATGTTATAATACCAACACAAGCTCAGTTCTCATCTGAGCCATCTCTTCACGAATCTATTTTGTGGATGGGTTGTGTGTGGATTGCACTGCGAAGGTATTTCTTCCAGTATCTTACTTCCTAGTACTCCAAGCTTTATTATTCAGGGAGATTTTCTCAAACTTTTCGGCAATCTCGACATAAGGACACTCCCCATAAGAACCACCCGCTATAGTATCCAATATTGTTTTATTATTATCATCCTATCCCCGAAAGAAGTATTCCTTCAGTGACTCATCATCTATGCGGTTATTGGGGACACTTCTCAAAAATGAAGTGAATCTATCCCAAGAACTGATAACTGACTCTCCTAGTAGTTCAACAAAGTTGTTCACTCTGTCTTTGTGATTTAGTTTCTTGGAGACCGGGTACTAACGTGCTAAGAAAACGTCCCTTAAATTGATTCCAAGTGAAAATTGAGTTATAAGGGAGCTCATTAGAACCGAATAGCAGCCTCTTCCATTAGTGAGAGAGGAAATACTCTTAGTCCTATTACATCCAAATTCAAATCAGGCCTCCCTACACAGCTTTTACACACTGCCCTTACCTTAGCTTTATGGGCATGTCGTTCCTCAGAAGGTAGCCCTGAAAACAAACCTCTAGCAGTGGGCATTTGAATCTGACTACTAGTTACCACAAAGGTGTGGCCCTGTAGTAGAGGGGAAAAGACAAGTGGCCCATCAGAGTCTGCAATATAATCATAATCACTGTAGTATTCTTGAGGACGTGGAGTGGGATTTTGTCCCCTTTGCTGATTTTCACCAGGATCATCGGGTAATAACTGACCATGAGCATCAACTGGATCTGGGATGTTTTGGTTTGGATCATCTTCGTTAATACCGAAGTTTCGATTCATAGTGCATAGTGTACGCTCCAATTCGTGGTTGTAGGGAAACAAGGGTTCTCTTCCTCTCCGTGTATTTGGCATACAAGGAAGTTAGTTCTGCAAGAATAGAAAACAATAGAAAAGTAAAATTAAGAAAATATTGACTAAACTTTAGTAATAAGTTTAAGTTAATCTTAAAGCTACTTTCCCCGGCAGCGGCGCCAAAATTTGATACGCTCAAACTTACTTCTTAAATAAGAAGTAAAGCGGTCGTATCAAGTAAAGAACCCAACTAATGAGGTTGGGATCGATCCCACGAGGAAAATATTTTAGACTTAACTTTATTCTATAATTACTAATATTTACTCAACTATTTCCCTAGAAAACAAAAGACAAAAAAGGGGGGTTTTATTTCTAAATTAATGAAAATAATTAACTAAATTAAAGTAAACAACTAAAAGATTCAAATCTCGGAGCTTAATCAATTAATAAAAGTAACTAGGGCTTAAGTGTTCCCCACAGGTTCCTAACTTGATAACTCTAACTATAACAATTCTTTCCTAGTATCTTGCATTTAAAGTGATAAGTTATGTATATCTAAATCCTTGTTCCGGCATCTAGAATATTTCACTCCGCACCTTGGTCCGGCTACTGTGTTCCTATACTAACCCTTACCTTTACCTAATATTAGGCATTGTATTCGATATTTGACTAAGTTATTACCTCATACCAACCGACACTAGCCTGTTAGATAGTTTCCACTAAATCTATGTTGATAATTCTTTTCCTATTATCTACCTCCTTGGTCCAGCAAGTAGCATTAAGGCGAATTCTAACGTTGGCCATCCGTTAAAAAGACTTCTAAACGAAAAAATTATCAATACATGCAAGACACTATTCGAGAATTGCTATTTAAGTTAGATTTTACCTCATTCTTCACCCATGGTTCCCACAACCCTAGTTACTAAGTTTGGTTACCCATGGTCATAATACAACTATTCATATATTTAATATAAGAATTCATCCACTTACTTTGATGAGAAAGAATATAATCCAGAAATTCACTTGATTAATCTACAGAAACACCATCGATCAATTCCAGAAAAAGTGTGTCAAATACTGAAATTAATTCTTCAATACATGAACAAGAGAACTAAAAATTATTGAAAAGTCTAACCCCAAAAACAAGGTTTTTTGAATTGTTTATCATAAAAATAAAAAACTAATAAAAGAAGGATTCTAATAACTGAAAATATGTCCAAACGCGTCTGAGTCGACGGACCATGTGATGGACCATAATGGTCACGACGGGCCGTCATGGCCTCCATCGTCCCATACTTCACAAATTCTTCTTTTGCTTTCTTCATTACTCTCAACGAACAGGTATGACGGACCGTTAAAAGCACGAAGGTCCGTCGAGGGTCTCCGTTCCATAATACTTTAATTTCTCGGAATTTGGGTACTGGGACTACTCTCTTATCATTAAGACGAACAAACAAGAAAGACCGTCGTGGCTATGACGGTCCGTCATGGACTTCGGTAATCCCACACTAGGTAAGACTTCCCATCTTCATTCAGTAGCTTCTCTCTTCACTATGATGCCACCTACGGACCGTCACAGACTCGACGGACCGTCATAAGCTCTGTCGGTTGTCTCATCTGCATTTCTCGCTCAAAAACTTCCGCGTTCATCTTTTGACAGATTTCCTGCAAATAAGGAAAAACTTACATAAAAATAAATCCAAAAAGGCTTTTGGACACACACTAAACTTAAGTAAAAAGCATTAAAAATACCGCGAAACCACGGTACATCAGTAAGAGCCTTGGTGGATTGAATTGTTTTAATTGTCTATGGATTGGGGTTGTTGAAGTTTAAATTGTAGTGTGTTGACCTAAATTTCTCTATATTGTATAGTATAGGTTTTCAATTGTGATGTAAGGTATGGTCCACTTATATTGGCGGTGCTTATGTTATATACTTGTGAAGAATATGGCCTCGTCCACATTACTGTATGAATTATGATATTATTATGTTATAACTTTTGATGTTGATCGAGTGAAGTATGCTTTGATTATGTATATGTGTAAACTGAAAGCATGTGTTCTCTTATTTGACTATACGTGAGCATGATAGACTATAGTGATGTCTTTAGGTGTGTTTCTTGATATTGAAGTATGAATCTTCCTAGTTAACTATATGAGTCTTATGATGAGATAATGTGATGTTGTTATAGGAGTGTGTAGGGTGACTTGTAGTATACTTAGTTGTCCCTATGTGCTACATGAAGGTGATTCCATATGTGATAAGATGATAAAGTGTGTATTCTTGTGGTAGACCTATGTCCCTCTATTTGATACAAGAAATATGAATATGAATCTTGACTTAGTAGGTTACAGTACCTTTGTCATGAATGTATATGTATGATTGAAATGTAACCTTGAACATAGTAAAGAGGGTCATATATTTGGAACCTTCAACCTAGATAGAAGGATATGATATCCTTTAATTTGAAAGTCATAATTGTATCCTTCTTTTGTGAATGATGGACTTAGGAGTTGGTTGGCTGGAACGAGATGAAATCATCCTTAGGAAAGTCATGAAGCGATACTATTACACAATTTTGTGGAAGCCCTAGTTGACCCCCTTTGGTAAGGTGTATTATGATTTTGTTATGACTTCTATATGGTACCGTTTCATAAGCTCTTCCATTTAATTACTGTGTGAGAAAAAAAGGCTATCACCGAGTGAGTATGATTTGGCAATGAATCTACTTAAGATGAGAATAGAGAACAAAGAAACCCTTGATATTCCTTAACAATGTGCTAACATGGAATGTGTCCTTGTTCTACCATCGGCTAGTAGAACACCCTCCATTGGAGTAGGGAAGACTTTGGAGTAGGGTAGACTCCGGATTCCATGCCTAGATAGTATGTTCTATGTTTGTTATTCCATATTCTCATCATGTGGGATGCATGCTAGTGTTGAATAAGTACTATGAAGTTTAGGTAGTGGAATGAGACGCTATCTAAACATTGCACGAGTACTCTTTGAAGATGTTAGTATGTGGATTTCCTAGGTCTTCTGCAAGACCATTATGTGAAAGTCCTTAATTGTTGAATGTCTCTTAAATGGTTTAGTGATTTTTAATAAAATATATTAGTGTTTCCTATGATTTTCTATGAAAGATATTATGAAGTATTATTCAATTGTGTGAAAAGTTTTATGTCTGCACTACTTTTCATACAGTTATGCAATGAATGATGTCAAAAGGGCTTTTACAAAACACCCGAGAGTTCAAGTACGTCCTGCCACAATTTAAGAATACCATTTCTTCTAGGGTAAACTCTCAAGTCGTGAAAAACTTTGTAACAGAGCACAAGGTTCTGAGAGTAGTCTTTAATATTCAATTTCCTCTTTAAAGACATGTCTAGTAGTGTCGTATTAATCTGGTGAGTCGCGACAGATCTATGAGGGACAGGCTATAGGATGATATAATTTCACTTTATTCGTCACTCTTGTGTCGTGCCAATTGAGTTGAGGTCATAAGTGTGTATTCCTAATGTCTTCTCTTTTGTTTATAGGAGATGACTACAATATGAACATCCACAATAAGGTTGGAAGAGGAAGGAGTGCATATGGGAATTCCCCAATGTGGATTCATCCAAAAGGAATTTAAGTTCCACAAGATGATTAACTTCCTCCCCAAGGTGATCAAGTACGTATTATCGGTGCAGGTAATGATGTTCTAATGGTTCCCTCGGACATGAATATTCGGGAGATTAGAGAGGATGTACTTGACTTAGCCTGCGCCATGACAACTCATGTGAATAGGGGTATTTAACCTAGACTGAATGTTATAGTGATTAATATGACCTCTAGGTTGAGAGACTTTGTCAAAATGTATTCTCCTATTTTTCTTGGCTCAAAAGTGGGAAAATATTCCAAAGAGTTTCTAGATGGTGTATACAAGGTGTTGAGAGCTATGGGTGTAACACTCTGTAATTTCCATGACCAATAATAGAGACCCATATGTTATAAAATGATCATTTTAGACCTATTTAAGTGTAAATAACTTGATATATAAGTATTGGATTCATATCATCAAAGAAAGGTCTTAACATCCGGAAACTAAATTAAATTAGTAGACATCCCTATGTTTGATGATGATTTTGGAGGGTCATATTAAGTCTAAAACATGTAAAAAAAACTTTGAATAGGTAGAATTAATCATAGAGGGTCAATACGTACTGTCACGACTCCCCAAGGAACACCGGAAGTGTCATTGTGGAGGACCCAAACTTAGGTGAGCAGGCTGCCAAAGAGCATGTGACCAGCCAAGAATTGGAGGTCACTGCGCGTCGCGCAACTTGCACAAGGAGGAAACATTTTGCCTTGTGATGCGGGGACTCCACGAGGTCTACTTCCTCAACCCGTATTTTCAAAAAAAAATATGTAATTGGCCCCTTGACGTGCAGCAAAGTTCCGGATCCGCTCGCTTCGTTTTTAAGACATTTTGACTCCACAAACAGACCAATTAATTGACGGGTCATTTGAGTGATTAAAAGGTTGACTACATAACCTTTTAGGGTATGTTTTATGTCACTTTTAACACCCAATCAAACCCCAAAGTTTAAATCAAAGATCACTTTCATCTCTCTCAAATTCCCTCTTCCTCCTAATATCCATTGAAAACCATTAGAGCTCCAACACGAAGGTCAAGTCTTAAAGATTGCAACACAATTTAGTGGATTTATCATCTCTAAGTTATGGTTTGTTTCACTCTTAGGATTCCTTTCCCAAGATATCTTTCCAAAATATGATTTCTAAATCCCCCAAAACAAGGATTTTTCTTCTCACATGGGTCTTCTTTGAAAAACTAAATTAAGAATCAATTTGGATGAATTGTGATTAATTAATGTTGTTTAAGTATATAGTGGTTTTTAATTGATTATTTACTATGACATTTCCCTAGACCCATGTCCTTTCCCTAATTTCATGAAAACCTTGAATTATTAGGGTGAGTTGTGAAGATGATGAACTATTAGATTGACTATATTGTTGTTAATTATGTATTTGCTTCTTGAATTTACCTTGTTTATGTAATTTTTTATGTAATCTTGGTAATGGAAGTATGAAGGTGCTTGAAGATGGAAAGAAGGTATGTTTATTGGTTCTTCTTGGGTTCAATTGTGAATTATGAGTTACTTTAATAGTAATGCAACTGTGTCTAATGTGTAGTTGTGATGTTGATGCTAGGAATTCCTCATCCTTAACCCTAAGACATTGATTTAAACATATATTATATATGTATGATATGATACAAATATTATATGATTGAAAGTAGAATCTCATGATTATAACAAAGTGTTAAGTGAAAGGTTTACACACTTGTGAAGTGGTGT
Organism: Solanum pennellii; assembly: GCF_001406875.1. Taxonomy (NCBI): domain Eukaryota; kingdom Viridiplantae; phylum Streptophyta; class Magnoliopsida; order Solanales; family Solanaceae; genus Solanum; species Solanum pennellii. The sequence continues at coordinate 72,437,215 of NC_028646.1, read as the reverse complement.
CTAAAGTGAAAGGAATGTTCTCACTCATGATGACCTATTAGATAATATGGTTAGACGCTTACATAAGGGTATAGAAGAGATTAATGTTAACATGTATGATTAAATAAGATGACTGCTAAAGGGACTAACAACTTAACACCGAAAGGGAGTGTAAATGAGATGGAGGTAGGTATTCCTCATTCTTAACCCTAAGACATTGATTTAGACATTTATTATATATGTATGATATGATACAAATATTATATGATTGAAAGTAGAATCTCTTTATTATAACAAAGTGTTAAGTGAAAGGTTTACACCCTTGTGAAGTGGTGTCTAAAGTGAAAGGAATGTTCTCACCTATGATGACCTGTTAGATAATATGGTAAGATGTTTACATAAGGGTCTAGAAGAGACTAATGTTAACATGTATGATTTATTAAGATGACTACTAAAGGGAATAACTTCTTAGCACCGAAAGGGAATGTAAATGAGATGCAGGTCTCACGTTTAGTAAGTTTGTCCTCCCACATGGGTTTCCTCACGTTAGTATGTCCGGATCCGCAAATATGTGTTGTCCATGAAATGTGAACCTACACGTCTATAAAGTCAAGGTCTCTAGTAACAATCTCCCTGACCATTAACTACGTGGCCACACATGACTCTAGATTAGCGGATCCACCAAGATATCTATGTACGCATGGATATACCTTAGGCAAGTATAAACCATTTCTTTTCGGTGTGGAAGTAGAACATCAAATTACATATAGCTCACGTGGTTTCGTGTCGGTTATTGCACTTCTTTCCCTAATGTAAAAGTAAATGAACATGTTATATATGTGAACTCTTATTAGGGTCATCTTAAAGGCTACTACATAATTTGAGGGAGGGTGTGGTACTGCTCTTACATGTTGCATATATGGAACCCTAAGAGATGGTCCTAGTGGTGTTTTTTTATGATTATCATTATGATTACGGTTATGTTGAATAGCTATGAGTAAGTACCGATGTATGAAGCATGTTATGAAAATGTGTTCTAAGTATGAAGTGGGTTGCTTAATGTTATACTTAGCTTTGGATAGGGTTATGGGGCTTTATTATTGGCATTGCACAACTGTTGCTTAAGTTTCTAATATGTTGGATGGACTTATGATGTTCCATATATGTATATATTGATTTATTGGATGTTATGCATGGTTTTGACTAAATTGTGCCTTTTCACTTGCATTAATGATTTTTATCCATATAGACCATACTTAGTACATGTCGTTTGTAGTAACCCATATTTCTTCCTTTTTTTCCAAAACATTGTAGGTTCGGGCTATTGAGGTATCTTGAGGTTAAATCAAGAAAGCTTGGACTTGATTCTCAAAGTTTTAGTGGATCCTCTAGTTCGACAATTCTACTGCATACTCTACCTTGGTCGTACTTGTATTGTCTAAACACATTCTTTTCTTTTATATTGTTGAACATATTGATGTAAGTCCTATGTGGAAACTATGAATTTGTATCAGGTCTATGCCCAAATGTTTTACTTCATTTAGATGGGTGAATATGAGATAATGATTAAGACTAAATTCCAATGTATTGCTATGTTGTCCAAGTAAGAAGCCTAAGTAAACTTCCTATGTGATAGGTCTATGTAAACCTCACTAAGTATATAAAAGTTTAATTTTACGCACTTTTAACCTATGAAATGTTATGACGGATGCTAAGAGACTTGTCTTCATCCTCTTTGAGGACCATGATGCCGGTAACGACTAGGGTGTACTTTTGGTCGTTACAATGGGGGTGAATTCTAGGAAGAAGGCGTAGTTGGCTTCATCCCAATTGTAGGATGTTTCTCAAGTACGGTACACCCAATAGAAAAATAATATGTCGGTTGAGTTGTCTAACCCTAGGGATGAGATGAGTAGGTTTGTGACCGTTTTTCCCGACCTTGTGAAAGAAGAGTTCCATACGACCATGTTCCACGGTGACATAAACTTGTCTAGGCTCATGGTGTATGCTAAATACATAATGGATTCTAAGCTTTGTAGGATTTCTAGTAAACTTGAATAGGAGTGGACATAGTGATCAAAACCAGCCTAGGTCCAAGAAGAGGGCTCAAATTCATGTTGAACCTAGAGATCCTAAGGTCAAACTTGAGAAGGGTAGTGGTTCTAAAGTTGGGAAGCCTACTTGTGATACTTGTAGGAAGAAGCACTATAGGTAATGTCTAGTTTGTACCGGTAATTGCTTTGGTTGTTGTAAGATTGGACATAAAGTGAGGGATTGTCCTACTATAAAAGCTAGAGAAAAAGAGGCCAAGAAAGAACCTCCAAGTGTTCCGGAATTTGATGCACCAAAAGGGAATCCCTACTATGCTCTTCGAGACAAGGGAACAAATTCAGATGGTCATGCCGGTGAGTTATAGTTTATATCTTGTGTTGTGATGGGTTCCTTCTAAGTGGGTTATTATGATGAGTAGTGGAGTCATAATTTATTGGCATGCTGAATTTTGTTTAACAGTGTTTATGAAAATGAATTTCATTAAATTCCTTGCATTGTCCATTACATAAAGTTTTGTTTATGTTGTAAAATTAGTTTATATGTTTTTGTCTTTCATACTTCATGCTTTTATCCTAAATTTCTTAAAAGTTGCATTATTGAATGTTTTAGCATACTTCACTGTACGTGACGTCGTACTTCACTCTAAAGGATTTGGAAATTTGACTAATTTGTTCTTTCATGAAGAGTTATTATAATGTGTATAGACTTGATGTATATTAGTATGATAATGTGCGGATAAGGAGTTCCCTCTATATGAAATGAAAGGTGCGAGTCTTATTGCACGATGAGTGTTAGAAGTACTTTCTATCTTCTTGTTTTGTTTTGAGTCTCTTGATTATGTGGAGTTGATGTTCCTCCTATTATTGTGTTTTTAATATTGTGTGGTATTGTTATTTTCTTTTAGTATTGATTCCCTTTTCTCTAATAGTGCCTAAAGTGTAGCAAGTGTTATTCGAGGACAAATGTTCTCCATGTGGGGGAGAATGAAACGCCTCTAAAACGAACTAGGTGAAGCTAGATACTAACATGTGTTTCATGACGTTATAAAGTCTTAAAATGGTTAATTATAGTTTTAGAAGTCTGTTTGTGAGTTTGGAAGTGAAACGTCCGAGATGTCCAAAAACTAGTCGAAGTTGAACTTGTGTATCGTAGTGTTTTGTATTACAGTTTTGGGGTATATTTTGACGGTAAATCTCTGTATCGATGGTTCCTACGCATATGCTGACATGTAAAGGGTCAAAACATCCATGAACGAAGCCAAAGGACCAGCCAAAGGGTCTTTGAGGAGGACCCAAACATAGGCCGATGAAGCTGCCGAGGCAGCCAAAATTTGAGGCCCAAGGCACGTCGTGCAGCCTACACTCAAAAGGGAAATATTTTCCCTGCGATGCGGGAATGACACGAACAATTCTGTCTCCAAAACTTTGAGAACCAAGATTTTGAAATGCCTCCACGACGCGCAGCCATGTCCCAGATTTGGTCGTGTCATTTTTAAGTCAACTTTGAATTGGTTAAAATGCCCATTAAGTGCAGGGGTATGATTTGGGGATAACTTATTCAAGGTTATTGAGTCTTTTTAAGCCACTAAACATACCGCTCAAAGCAAAACCCTCAACTCAAAACAAAACCATTCCATTCCTTCTCTCCTAAACTTCCATTGATGAAGGTCTGAAGTTCCAAGGATGAACACTAAATTTCCAAGATCTTCTCCCCATCAATTTCGTGGGCTTTGATTCACATAAGGTATGGTGTTACATCCTTGAATCACTTTCTTTTAGGTAGTCAATTCAAATGGTTTTCAAAGATGATTAAAAACATCAAAACTCTATTTCAACTTCTATCCTTGTTCTTGCATGAAATGATTTGAAAAAATGTTTTATGATTGCTTTAAGGTTAATTGAATGATTTTAGATCAAATTCCTTATGAACCCATGCCAAATAGGAAATCCTCATTTTGACTATTTTATGGGTGGTTTGTTCATATCTCTATTGAATTGAATTCTTGTGTGGGATTGATTTTAGCTATTGAATTACGTATGAATTTTGTTATAATTGCATGTAGGCTGCCCTAATTTGATGAATTTAATATTGCATTATCTTGAACCATTGAATATTGTAATTATTTGGTGATACTCGTAAGAGCCTTTGTGGATTGAATTTAATATGGATTAGGGTTGTTGATATTTAAATGGTGGTGTGTTGACCTAAGCTCTTCTATATTGTTTAGCATAGGTGTTTCAATTGTTATTTTTTGTATGGTCTACTTATAGTGGTGGTGCTTATGTTACATACTTGTGAAGAATTTGGCCTCATCTACATTACTTAATGAATTATGATATTATTATGTTATAACTTGTGATGTTGATCAAGTGAAGTATGACTTTGATTATGTATAAGTGTAAAGTGAAAGCATGTGTTTTCTTATTTTACTATAGGTGAGCATGATAAACTATAGTGATGTCTGTAGTTGTGTTTATTGATGTTGAAGTATGAATCTTCCTAGTTTACTATATGAGTCTTATGATGAGATTATCTTATGTTGCTATAGTAGTGTGTAGGCTTACTTGTAGTATACTTATTTTTCCCTATGTGCTACATGAAGGTGATTTCATATGTGATATGATGATGAACTTTGTCTTGTTGTGGTAGACCTATGTCCCCCTGCTTGATACATGAAATTTGAATATTACTCTTGATTCAAAAGGTTAAAGTCTCTTTCATGAATGTAGATTTATTATTGAAATTTTACTTTGGACATTGTTAAGAGGGTCATTTATGTGGAACCTTCAACCTATATAAAAGGTTATGATATCCTTGAAGTTGAAAGTCGTAATTGTATCCTTCTTGAGTTAATGATGGACTTAGGAGTTGCTTGGATGGAACGACATGAAATCATCCTTAGGAAAGTCATGAAGCTATACTATTAGTCCATTGTCTGGCAGCCCTAGTGGACCCCCTTTACTAAGGTGTATTATGATTTTGTTATGACTTCAATGACACCTCTTCATATTCTCCTTGATTAAATTATTCTATCAGAACAAAGGCTAGCACCAAGTGAGTATGCTTGGGGAGTGACTCTACTTAACATAAGACTAGAGTACAAAGAAACCATACATATTCCTTTACCACCTACATGGGATGTGTCCTAGTTCTACCCTTTCCTAGTAGAACACCCTTCATCGAAATAGGCTAGAATCTGGATTCCATGCCTAGCTAGTATGGTCTATGTCGGGTATTGTTGATTCTCATCATCTGGAATACATGCTAGTGTTGGATTAGTACTATGAAATTTAGGTAGTTGAGTGGGACACTATCTAGATATTGCACGAGTAGGCTTTGAAGATGTTAGTATGTAGGTTCCCTAGGTATTTTACAAGACCATTAACATAGTGACTTAAGTTAAATCCATGTTAATGAAAAGGTACTTATATAGAGTAGCTTTAAGGATTGCTTAGGAAGGCTTGGAGACGGTGTATGGGTGGTCTCTTCATTTCTTACATAGGTGAATCTTAGAGTAATTCTAGGTACGAAGATAAAATGATTAAATGAGAATAATCTTATCTTAGGTGTGTTTAGGATCACCTAGGTGTGTGTGAAGAGGTTGTATGGGTGGTCTAATCATAACTTACTCAAGTAAGCCTTAGAATAACCTTTGGTAGCAGGGTCTCACGTTTATGTGTTTTGAAGTGATATTGGTGTTATATTGTGGAATGTGAGTTATATGTGTTTATGTTGACTTGTAATGACTCTTATACTTGTCTTATGAAGTTTTCTTCAAAAAGAACATGTTTTATACAAATTTCCTTTTGGCATGGTTTTAATTGCCTGTCAGCATACTTAGTGCATTCTAATGTACTGATTCCATATATTTTGTCTTATCTGTAATGGTGTAGATGGAGTTTAAGATGATTCCTTTAGAGTGAAGCTTGGATATTAGCATTCATTCAAGCAAATTTGGGGTATGTCCTCAATAGATTCGAGGACATCAATAAGTCTAGTTTTCTTTGTTTAAATTATTGTAATAGACTTAGATATTTCTATTTTGTTGATATAGGACTGTGTCCCAAGATATTTCTGTGTCTAAGATGGCGACTTTGAGACTTAGTCTTTTGTATGATTTTTTATGAAGGACATTAAGAAGTATTATTCGATTGTGTTAAATGTTTTAATTCCGGAAAACTTTTCATACATTTATGCAATGAATGATGTCAAAGGGCTTGTGCAAGACCTTCAAGAGGTAAAGAAAGTCGTGCCACGATTTGAGAATACCATTTCTTCTAGGGTATATTTTCTGGTCGTGACAGAAAGACGCTTACTGCTAGTTTAATGCCACGACCCAAAAGTACACTCTAGAAGATAGAGCATTCTTGAGTCGTCACACGGCATATGAGAATCTGAAAAGTCTAACTTAAGTCATTCGTATCAATCATCACATAACAAACACTTTAAAATTAGTAAGAATTTAAAACTTTCTTCACACACGAAGAACTTCTTCAATAACATAGGCAAGCGGAAGAATTTCTTTAAAACATTAAACCGTGACAATGTCTCATTGAACCATCTATACTTTGGAGTATACAACATTTGGCACTAAGCCAATACAAGACATAAACTGGAGACTTAGGACATTAAAAGGACATGTGGGTATTGTCCTCGAATCGATAAGGAATCGCCAATACTTATCTTCAACACTTAGAAACTTATCCTTCCTCCATGGCATATTAAGACTTCCACTTTCCTACAATTTAGTCAAAAAAAAAAGAACTGGACAGTACATTGAATGCACTAAGTATGGAAGCCATGCAAAAACAATGAAAATGGGACATTTAGTATAGAAACATGCTTTCATGATATTTTGATATAAAACCTTCATAAAATAGTTTAAGAGACATCAAAAAAGTCAATAATCAAAACATAAGACACATTCCAAATTATATTCAATTTATAGAAATCATACAGTAACCTTACAGTGACTTCTCTGTAACTTTACATATAATATGCAAATCAGAATATAGCATCAAGACCGCATAAAAACACACAAACATACTCACATGGATCCCCTACTAAAGGTTATCCTAAGACTCACCTATGTAAGATATGAAGCATCCACCAATAAAACTCCTTCACACACACCTAGATGATCCCTAGGGCTACCTAAAGTAAGTTAATTGAATAAATCACATATCACACCAATTCAAATAAACATGAGACCCTAATACCAAAGGTTATTCTAAGGTTCACTTGAGTGAGTTATGAAGTGATCATCCATACAATCCCTTCATACACACCAAAGATGTCGTTTAGACTACCTAATATAAGATCGTTCTCATTTCACCAATTACACTTCCTACCTAGAATTACTCTAAGACTCACCTGAGTAAGACAAGAAGAGAATGCCCACACACCCTCTCCAAGCCTACCTAAGCAATCCTTACAGCTATTGTAGGTAGAAACCTTTTCAATTAAAACTATTTACCTAAGTCATTAAATTCATTAAGTCATTTAGGAGACATTAAACATTTAAGGACATTCAATTAATTATCTTGGAGAAGACCTACGGATTTACTCACTAACATCTTCATAATATATTCGTGCAATGTCTAGATAGTGTCCCATACCACCACCTAAACATCATAGAACTTCTCCAACACTAGTAGGTATCCCATATGATGAGAATAAGCAATAACCGACATTGACCATACTAGCTTGCAGAGAATCCGGAGTCATGAACCTACTCTGATGGAGGGTGTTCTACTTGCCAATGGTAGAACTAGGACTCAACACATGTAGGAACATGGTTAAGGAATATGAAGGGTTTATTTGTTTTCTAATGTCAATTTATTTAGATCAAATACCCAAGCCATGCTCACTCGGTGCTAACCTTTTTTCTCATAGAGTAATTCACATAAAGGAGCATATGAAAGGTTTCCATATCAGGTTCACAACCGAATCACATTACACCTTACCAAGAGGGTCTACTAATACTACCTACAATAATTACGACGATAGCTCAATGATTTTCCTAAGGATGTTTTCATGTCTTTCCAGCCAACCAACCATAAGTCCATTATTCACACTAAAAGGATATCATTACGACTTTCAACTTCAAGGATATCATAACCGTCTTTCTAGAAGATTCCACTTAAAGCACCTTATTAACTTTATTCAAGGTCACATGTCAATCACACATATAAGACTAAGAATCTTTAGCAAATAAGTCAAGAATTCATATTCACATCTTACATGCAATAAGTAAGGGACATAAGTCTACCTAAAAAAGACACACACATACTTCACCATATCACATATAAAATATCATTCAAGAAGCACATAAGGTCAACTAAGCATACTTACTATATAATCATCAACATAACTTATCATAAGGTTCATATAGTAAACACGTAAAATAACCGTCCTCATATTTCATAAGCTTGGGGTGGATTTCCCAAATTACCCCAAGCCTCAAAAGTGAAATTTGTAGATCCACATAACCAACGACTACCTAACGACGGACGGTCGTCAAAGTGATGCCCTATCAAACGGGTCCGTCATTTGGGTCGGCACCTTAAAAACCTGCAGGTCCTTGAGAACATTCTGTCACGATCGACGCCCAAGGTCGACAGGCCATCGTCTAATCGACTGGCCATCCCTTGAGGTCGTTATTTGGACACTGCCAGGCAGTTCTGCCCCTTTAGTTAGGGTCCTCCTCTGTGGCCCCTTGTGGGTCCTAGGTGGAGTCATGCATGGACGTTGGACCCCTAAACATTTTCTTCTATGTCTTAATAAAATCTCCAATTAAATTAAACGCGAACGAACACATAAAACATGCTAAGAAACACATAAACACACAAGGATGTCCAACGGCTAACTTTTAAAGGTCTCAGACGTTTGTGGACGTTTGGCCTCCAAACCTTACCAAAATCAACATGCTTACTTTAAACACTAATACTAACAACATAAGAACATAATAAACTCATGACACACTCATAATTACATGCAACCACATAAACAACTAATCATTGAACGTCTTGGTTGTCCCTTGACATTTTACTTCAAACTCAATCGAAATGACTTCAAAACTCCCAAACACATTAATTAAGCTATTTATATGAGTTTAGAACAGTGATAAATCTCTAAAAAAACCTAGGTCATTTAAGGGTTGATACAGTTTATCTAGTTAATGCAGCTGTAATGAATGAGAGCATCATCTATACTAACCAACTAGTTCTAAGAACTCTAATTATCGTACCTAAAATAGGTCAGACCCAATTTCAAACTGCCTCAGTTTTGTTGTGATCCCCCATAATACATTACTTGATCACTACACATTTCAACTATGAAACAAAATTAATCGTATCAAGAGAAAAACGTGAATAGAGCTTAATTTTCTTCATATTTTAAAAAACCATACTCAAATAATTCTCGTGATCTTTCCTACTAGGGGCGTATAACATTATATCCTTGATGAAATAATAACAAAGGAATCCTAATATGATAGAAACACCCAATAAAAGTATAATTGATCAAACAAAATATCATAGTCAACATGTCTTGTTACCGTTCTTTCAAATTCACAAAAGTATTCTAATAAGACATAATAGAAATAGGCCAAGTGTCTAACTATAAGTAAATACTAAATTTTATATCAAAATCACATGGAATACCCTTAAAAATTCTTGCACCATTGGAATTGTCTCTAGAGGATACAGATCATCACTAGTATAACAAACATAAGACGGATAGGTCAAGAAATAGTTCTTCCCGTGCATTAAACTTTAGAGACAAAAATACCTTTCTTATATGGGTACTGAGACTATCCTGCCACTTAAATTTTTAATAATAAGACATATTTGAATGTAGTATGAAACTTTATGATATAGAGAAATGTACTCCATTTTCGATATGCTATGTAAGTCTTCCACACTCAGAATATTTAAGTATGTCCATGTTTCATGTGCTACCAAGTCAACAAAATAAGATCAATGCGATCGATATACCACTAAGAATCATCTACTGGTTTAGAATATGTGCATACTTAGAAGAAGAGCTTCAACACATATTCAAATCATAATAAGGTATGTACTTACGAAGTATATCTACACTCGAAATAAAATTATAGTCAACTAAGAGCATATCAAATGATACTTTGAACCACATTGATTATCCCAATATAATTAGTTATTTATGAAGGTAATCTGTCCAATCACAGCTATATTAGTCTATGATCTATATAGTTATTCATATACTATGCATACATCTCTATTGGTGTTCTCAAGTAGCGTCATACAACTATCCATTCTTAAATTTGATAACAAAAGAATCTTTCCCCCCTCTTATTCTCAAGCATTATTACTAATCCTCAATTTTATATATGGAAGGCTCCTCACAATATGTATTTATCACTAGCTATCGACAACACTCCATTTAAAATGTCTTTAATAATTGATATTCAATTTAACCTTTTATAATCTTTTGATGTATTATACTTAACTAACCTTGTGAATTCTATCAAATAGAAATCACTATAGCCATAGTGCCATTCATCTTGAACGATTCAAATGATTTTTAGTATACCTCCACCCAAAAGGATAAAAAGGAAATCTTCCATACAAATCTTATAGAAAATTTACACTCTCAAACGTCACGAGAAGTGATCACATTTTATCTATCTATCCTTTCTCAACTTTATCCCATAGACTTACTATAATGACTAAGCTCTTATTTGATCGATTAAATCTTCCTAACGTCACACTTCTCATCAAGAAATCTACTTTATAATTTTTCATTGCTAAATTATTCTCCATTCTAAGAACGATTCATAAAATTGTCCTAATAAATTCAAATGAAATTTCAATATCTTTATCTGAATAATACCTCAAGAAAAACCATTTTTTCTATTTCCAACCTCGTCAATTTCCTTATTTTGAATGGAAAATGTCATTATGAATTCATTTTCAAAACCACGTAACATATGTACTCAACCACACAATGTCATCCCCTTTCACAAGGGTCAAATTTGAGAAGTTTTCCTCAGCATTGGTGAGAGCACGGAACACTGTTTTGACCTTATACTGAATCATCTACGCACAATAAGGAAGAAAGAAATAGAAGTTTCCTAAATTCTTATCGCTTCTCAAAGATAAGTGACAAACGTCTCCGCACTGAGCCGTAGGACTCTACTAGACTCAGCTCTTGTAGTTGTGAGACCGATAAACCGAGGGCTCTGATACAAAGTTGTCACGAAAAAAAATCATAAGCCATGATGACACCTATGTTCCAAACCGATAGGTAAGACAATCCAATACTTTTACCAAATCAATTGAATATTTTAAGTAGAAAGTTAAGAGAAAAACATAATATCCAATCACCAAGTCATTTACAAGTATGAAATGCGGAAACCTAAATTACTACCCCAAGATTTAGTGTCATAAGTTTCTGAGCTTCTACAATAGGATACAAGTCCAAACTAATATGAAAATCTAAACATAATAAATATCCTATTATAATACAAAAAATAACCTAATAAACAGGTGTAGATTGAAGTTGTTGGCCACACAACATCCCAAGCAGCGCACCCCAATTCTAAGATAATCCAAACTCATATTCAACTCTCTAGAACCTTCCGAATTTAAATCCAATCTGCCCCACTAAAGAGTACATTAAGTATAGTATGAGTACGAAACTACGTGTACCAAATATATCTGATTGACGGACAACAAAGAAGTAGTGACGAGAGTTTATATAGGAAAAATCAATTCCTTAATTATACAAGTCCATATTACACTTACCGGTTGAGTTTCATCTAATAAAGATAATTAAATATCAGTTACTTCCAACCACCAATAAAACACATAACCATCAAGAATGAAGGATGTCATGAGATGCAAAGATATATCATACCACGAACTGATATGCCTCAGATACCCAATACTCTCTAAACCGTATAGACATGATACACCTTGTAAATACATCGAGAGTTCATGACCCATGGGGGATTCGTGAGGTCCATATACCGATACAGACGATCTCCACGTGTTTGTCCAGACAATCTCAATGTACTATCATAAAATCAAATAATTTTTGCACAGACGGTCTCCGCGTGCCCAATTATAAACTTAACACATCACCATACCTAGTATGCACTATCTCCACTTGTCCATCTTATACTCAATCTCATGTAAATGCATGTATAGAATATTATTCATCAAAGGAGATGACGATACATCTCTATAAATCAATATCAGCATAACAAATAATCACCGTAATTATCATAACTATACTGGTGCAATAAAGAAATGCACAATCACACAAAGAATTCAAATCAATAATAAATCAGCTAATGCCCATATGCTTTTGAATTCTTGGGTTTCAACCCGCATTCTATAGGTAATTAGGAATGCCCGTTACACCATTGCTACGATACCCCCATCTTCACCCTTACCCATTAGGTAATCCATTTTTAATCTTTAATTAGGAAACATCCTTCAACAAGTCTAAAAATCTTAAAATACCTCGAATGTTGAACACATATCACAAATAATCAAGATTTTGTCTTTCTGTTTCACAAAGCTTAAAATATTCCCAATCTACCAATTATATATGCAATATTCATAATCAAACGAGTTAATATACACCCATATTATTATATATCTATCCTAGGCCCAAAAAGTTACTCATATCACTTATCGATCTTCTAAAATTTATATATCAAGAATCATATTTGTTCAATTTCAAGCCTAGGGTAAATCCTTAATTTCTCTAAAAAAATCATAAATCTAATGGTGTTTATATATAACCCAATACACCTAATAATTAATTACATATCTCATATGTTAAGCTTAAATCTTAATTTGATAATTAACTTAAAAGGTTCACATAAAATCCTAATCTATAAACTGCACTAAGAACATGACCCCTGACAAACCATTTTGTATATCTAGTCTAATTCCCTATAGAATTATGGATTTAATTATCAACCACTGGAATGATAGACCAATGATTCAATTACAAAAATATTGTCCCCCACCATAGGTTAACACCACGATAACCTGGAAATTCAACCAAACTTTTGACCCTAACTAGACAAATACTACAGTACTTCACTTCAACAATATAATAATGATAAAATTTTAGTCACCCTAAAAGTTCAAATCTCTTCGGAGATTGTATATACCTGAACCTCTCACGTAAACATAATATATACATAGGGAGTTTACATAGACTACTTAAATAGGAAGCACTACATAGGCTTCTACTTTTATTTCATATACATAATATAGTAATATAGATTCATAAGATGTCTAAGAGAAGTCTCATATTAAGCCATCTAAGTTGAATACAACATTAGGGCTCGATCCATAACTCATTACATTAAAAGCCTCATATATGCATATACAAAGTCATCAAATAAAGAGAATAAACTAAATTATCTTTAAGACTAAACAATATACAATAGTAATATAGTGGCATTGTCCTTGGAAAGTGAGGACCTACCGAACATGGAGAATAGAATTCAAAGCCTTCTTGAAGGACCCTCTAAACGATCAACAAATGGAAACTACATTTTGTAGTAAACATAGAAAAATGGGTTAGTACATCACTTTTACTAAGTATAGGCATATGCACAAAAAAAACTTTTGAAAGCATGTACAGAAAGACATATTTACTTTGGAAGACATGCCAAGTCATTTGAAAGCCTTCAATGTACATTCAAGAGACCATATAGCTAATAACCACATATTCCTTAACACAATATCATATCTATCACAAGACATACATCATCAAAGTATAATCAAGTCAACATATTTAGTAGCATATTAGAACCATATCCAAAGCAACTCCAACATCATGTTATAATAAGAGAGAATGTATAAGAGTCCCTAAAATTGCCACATATACAAGACACTTACTCATAACTCCACATCAAGACTACAAATGCGATGACCAAGTAAAGCTCCATAACCTTACTCAACCAAGTAAACCAAATAAAAGATCATAAGAAATTCCTAAAATCACATAATATAGCATCACGAGTAGTAATCATCATGTTTAGCAATATAAACCAATAGCATGTGCATACATGAAACCAACATCATATAGTATCATAACCATGTAAAGTCAACATATGAATATCATTCACTTTATAAGAGCATAAGAACGTAAGAACATCCTTATAAGACTTTCCTCAAGGCCATATAGTTCAATGTATACGTATACTCTCATAACCCTACCTCGACTAAATCACACCCCTTAAGTCATCTTAGTTGGAGTTCACTTTATTACTTTATTTTACTTTTGGGATCATCTTGTAAGACCCCAAAAATGAGATAAGGTATCTAGGGACTAACGTATTTTTCATAGATTTATAGTTTACTAAATATGCTCAAAATATATTATATAGGAACAATCTGAAATATTAGAGGTATTGGAAGTCGAACGTTACGGGACTACTAAGACGTTCGACGACTAAGTCACCTAGATACCTTATATGTGTTTCTATGTTTTTATGGGTGTTTAATGATGTTATAAGTTTATAAAATGTCTTACTATATGTATTAGAGTCAGTTTACAAAGTTTGAAGTGATTCGGAAGTCGAATTTCAAGGGACGTCCAAGACGTTCGAAGACTAATCAGTTCTGTGCCTCATATATGCATGCATGCCTAAATCTGTTTAAAATGATACTAATAAAACATAAAATGGTTCAAAATGATGTTTAATGTTGCTATATGAAGTTTAGTGAATTTTAGAGGTCAAACGCCCAAGAACGTCCAAGGCATTCGAAAGATAGCCCCTAAAACGTTCATCGTATGTCATATTGGTGCCAAGGTTGTTTGGACGTCTTATAGGTGTTTTTTTGAATGAAATTTATGTGGAATGTCTATAACTTGTTAATGTTGGTAATAACATTGGAAACGTCCGGTTACGGCTTCTAAAGTGCCCCACAAGAGGCCCCAAAAGAAGGACCCAAAACCAGTGTACAGGCCGTCGCAGGCAGACCATGGCGACGGAGAAGCCATGGCCTGTCATGGCTGTGACGCCCGGTCAAAGGGTCCCGTCGTGAGGGAATCATCCAAGGGTGAAGGGAGGAACCTTGGGCATCAAGTGTAGCCAACGACGGAGGCCTGTGACGGCCTGTTGTGGCTATGACGCCCCATCAAGGCCCATCCGTCGTCCGACTGTCTCCTGCGCAGGTCTGCTGCCAATTAAAGGGGTTAATGGGAAATTCACCCCACGTCTTAGCCTTATTATTAATGGGTTATTTAAGTGATTTTGGGTGTAGATAAGTCATCAAAAACGTGACCAACCCATTCTAAAATTAACCCACATGTTTTAAGCCTTTCCCTCCAAAAATACTCTCTCTAGAAATCACCATTGTTGGTGAAGCTCAAGAACAGATTCAAGATAGGTTTTACATGGATTAATCATAAAGTTTTATAGGTTTTCAACTAGGCAAAGGTATGGAAATCCTTCATCTTCAAGTAACCTTTCACTTGGAGAGTTCTTCTCAATGGTTTCAAAGAAATCTTTCTATCAAGTTTCCAATCTTCCAATATAGCAATGGGTTATTTCTCAAAATGTTTTTAATTATTAAATCATGATGGATTAAAGTTAATACAATTATTTGAACGTGATTTCACTCCAATTGCATGATGAACACATGTTTCTTCCACTATTGGTTTGGCTCTTGCATGGGCTTTGTGATTATGGCTTGTTCTTGATTAAATGGTGATTCTCTTACGTTGAATTGCTTGTGTTTATTGTTATTTACGTTAATTTATAGTGAATTGATGATGATCAGTCAATCATGATACATATATGAAGATTTGAACATGAATAGCCTATGTTTCTATATGCTGCCTTGAAGTCGATTGCGAGATCGGTTGTGTAGTGTTTTGATTATGTATAAACTGCTGTAGCTACTGTTTTAGGGTGATATAATTGATGAATTTAGTAGGTACAAATATTTAATGATCAAATTAAGAAAGGGTTGCATGAATTGATCAAGATTCCTTTAGGCTATGAAGTCAATAAGCTAAGTGTGTGATGGATCTCGAATTGTGATTAGATGAAGCATGATTTCGTCTTGATTTATTATCTAATTAGCTAATGCCTAATGAGTGTATTGTTTATAAAATATTAATGATGATCAAAGCCTTAGGGAATTGATAGTATTGGCAAATTCCTCTATCCTCTAGCGAATTGACAAATCTAATGCCTATGTTGTAGCTTGATCTTGCAGTGATTTAAGCATGATTTCATTATTATTAAGTATATGATTAGATACTACCCTAGACTTATTTCATCAATTAAATATAATTGATGATCAATGCAAGTGAATTGGATTAAACATCTATATTCTTCAACTTCCTAGTACATGTGAGATTCTTGTATTATGTTATAGTATAATCTTGTAAAGACTTGTACATGGTTTCTTCTATGATTAAAGTAAATTTAGCTACTTCACTATATGTAAATTGTGGATGAACAAGGTGTATTGATCAATGATGATCCAAGGGTGAGAAATTGGTAAGAATGCTTATCTCTTCTACTTTTCGTATAGCATTGAAGTTGATGAAGCTTTGTATGGCATTGTGTGGTATGGTCCACTTCTGGTGGCGGTGTATACTTTATTTTTAATACATGTATGTGTTGACCATGACGATGAAGTCAAATTGATAAATATATGAGCATGTGCTTATGATAATACAATGTGAAGCTTATGCCTACTTTCCTATTCTAGTTGTGAATTAGGTTGTATGGCTATTGTGTAAGCATGTGTATACCCATGTTAGGGTAAAGTATAGGTGCTTCCATTGATGAGTTTAAAATGTTTAATAACCCCTTACCTATGTACCCCTATGTAAATGCATGAATAGCAGAAGTTAGGAGTCTTAAGTGTAATATGAAGTTGATTTGTCTCCTATGCTATTGTATGTTGTGTGGTTTTTGCTTGAAAGTATATTATGGTCTAAGATGGTGGATGCCTCAATGTTTTGTTTATAGCCATTATGTGATCATGTTGACCAATGTAGACACACTCACTCACGTGCATATTACAAGTAGTATACGTCTTGGTGTCTAAATGAAAGGTTGTTCTCATATTCACTAATGTCTACTACTATGCATGTACAATATATGTATGTAAAGTATGTTATGTATTCCTTACTAGCATGACCTGATAGGTGTACTAGTGTGGGAAAGGGTATGCGACTTTGCCTATGTATTGCACATGTGTACCTTGATAGGATAGTTTTGGTTTTGGTTTCTATATGTATGAATATGTACGTATGAACTTGTGTGACTTAATGTGTTATGTGAAAGGTTTTGCTCACACATATGAATACTCACACACATGTATGAAGATCTAGTCAAGAGAGGAGCCTTGAATGGTGTATTCATGTGTACCCTAACTAGATGATGCTTTACATGTGCTATGTTCATGTGAATGGATTATTTACATGATTTAGGTTGATGAACTTCCATCTATGACCTATTAGTTGAGCATATGAGGGGATGACTCTCCTAAACCTACGATTTATAAAGTAAAAATATAATAAAGTTTTTTAATGATGGGAACTTGGCTTAGCACCGAGTGAACTTGAATATGAGCGTGTGTCCCTTCCCATGGTAGGAAGGTAGGTCACCATAAATCTCATGAGGTGGATAACCACAATGCCTCAATGATCATAAATAGGGTTTCCATAAGTGAATAACAACGATGCCTAATCTTGGCATAAAGAGGGTTTTCACATGTACCTTCAAGTTCTATAACTATGTTGCCACCATAGGATACTAGCTAGTGGATCCACCTAGAAAGCTATGTCACATTTGGTTCTACTTTGGCCAGTAGACAACCTCCTTTCCGTGTGGGGTTCTATAACACTGGATTCCATGTTTAGCATCACATGGTCTATGTCGGTTAAGGCTATAGTTTCCCTAATGTAAAACAGACAATGGAAGTTAATGAGTAGGACCTAAATAGAATGACTTAAGGGAGGTTACTTAGGATAGGTGCAAGTAATGAACCCAGCTAGACATTGAACAAGTAGCTCCATAGGAAGTTCTAGGAAGGTATTTTAATGCATGTCACTATGTATATGTTCCATATGCATGACATTGTAGTATTTGTCTACTTGTTATGAAGATGTGCATGATATGAGTCCTTATGCATGATGTTGATCTTATTGACTATATGATAAAGGTCTTAACTTAACTATGTCTATGTGGTATTATACTTCTATGATGGTATGTGTTGTCTTGTGTAGATGATATGTATGATTTTCCTTGTTTTCCTAAGGTGATACACTACACCAAGTATCCCTAAAGGATTACTTCGGAGACTAATGAAATAAAAGGAACAGTTCATTGTAAAGAGGAATGAGATCATTGTAAATTGACCTCAAATTGGACTTAAATTCTATATGTTCTTTTATATGATGTATGGCCTTTGAATGTGTTTCTATGAAGTATGAAAATGATATATATTATGTTGATAAAGGTTTTATGATGATTTACTAAAAATGGCATGAGTATGATTTCAAAGAAAATGTCTCTTTTAAAATCATGTTTTTGCATAGTTGCCATACTTACTACATTCTTGTGCTCATCCATTCTTCTATACTTTTTACACAAAGTGTAGGTAATGGATGCTTAAAGGATGTCTTGAATGATGAAGAGCTTTATAGGTTATTCCCAAGCTCAAGGAAAGGAATCTTTAATTCCAAGGATGTCCTAATGTGTATTTATTGTAATGTCTTTAAATATTGTATAGTTTTGTATTATGTCTTAAGGGTCGTGTCCCCTTATGTACTATAAAGTTATTGAGTCTAAGATGTCACAGAGACTTAGAGTCTATATATGTATTATGACTTGTATTTTATATATATGAAGTAAAATTTTCTAGCATATGAGGTGCTATGAAAAGTTTTAAATTTTTCGCTAAATTTACTATGTCGATGCAATGTATGATAACTATGGGCTTGTATATGACCTCCGAGAGGTGAAGTACGCCATGTTACTTCTAGGGGGTTCTCCCCGGCCGTGGCACATCTTGCCTTAACCGACATAGACTTCATGAGCTAATGTGGAATCTGGTGACATGAAACCCTACACTGAAAGAAGGCAAACTACTTTTCAAGGTAGTACCAGGACATGAACATAGCATCTAGTTAGATCCACTAGCTATTATTCCTATGGGGGGAACATAGTTCAAGAACTAGGAGATATTACTTGGGACCCTCCTTATGCCTTTTGAATTATAGTCTCTAATATCATGAGTGAAATAGTGAACCTACCTTCCCTACTTGGGAAGGGACACTTCGCACTAGTAGTTCGCTCGGTGCTAAGCTAGAGTCCCTTTTTGAAATGTCATTCTTTAAAACTTATAACTTTGTTTAGGTCATAGGAGAATATATACCCTTGTATATTCACAGTCATTAGCTCAATAAGAATTTCATGAGAATATCCTTTTAATATAACCCTCATATGTGAGATTAGAACATTAATATCATTATATCATAGTAAGGCATATAGGTGCTTCATAACCAACATTTTATCATTACATCTTAAGCATAATCTCACAGTCACATAATCAAGACATTTCAGTTGCATCATCATATCACACCTACTTAATCAAATAATAAATCATACTCCAATTGAAATTCATCACCAAGTACAAGCATCACAATTGAAGTAAAGGGTTAGGATAACAAAGACTTACACAATCTCCTTTAAAATCCATCATCATGGTCTTACCATCAACTAACCAATTTCATCCAATAATAGGTGTAGTAACATCATTCTATAGCAACTAATAGAATAATTAGATCAATTGCATCATCATTATCCCAATTAACATCAATTCATAACTTAGGGTTAGGGCGGAAAAGGGTTCATCATGAATTTTTCCAGATATAGACCCAATCCCAATAATACATTACCCTAGGCAGTCATTGAACGAATCAGAATAGATACAATATGGCTAACAATGATTACATTTATCAATTCTCATCAATTTATAAGCAAGATCCAAGACTTGGGGAAATTTGAGAAAGGGACAAGATCCACACAAATTTTCCACAATTATCATCCATTACTCAACAATATACATTTAATTAGCCATGGGTAATCACAATTAGTCGTAATCAATAATCAGTTTCAAGTTTACAAGAAAACCCATTAGAAGAGTAAAACCCATTGAAATTGGATGATTTAGAAATAATCTTTAAAAGGACCTCTTGGGTAAAGGAATCCCAAGAGTAATGAACTCATACCTTAATGAAGATTAATTCATGAAATCCAAGTGAAATCCTAGAGGAATTGGTCTTCTTCCTCAAGCTTTCTTGCTTCTTTAATTGAGGATTTTGGGAGAGAAAAAGTAGAGAGAGATGAGAGGTTTTTTTTTGGGGGATTTTATTTATATGAATGAAAAATACCTTAAAACTGACCTTTAATAAATATATATTCACCCCTTAAATTACCCAAAACACCCCTCACTTAATTTGATCTTTTTGTGAAGTCAAAATGCTTGAAGTTCGATACTAACGAGTTTGTGCTTTGTGTGGTCAAATTCACATATAATTTTTGAAATCTGTGTTGAGGCAGTGAGACTCGTGAAGACCCTTTATCTTGAGGAACCTTTTATGCCTCCTCTTATTGGATGCGCTCATGCTGCTTGCCCATGTTCAGGTCCTCCTCAAGGACCCTTCGGGTGGTCCGTGGGGAGTCATTACTGGACGTTTAGACCCAATATTTACCCATTTAAAGTCTATTTACAAGTTTTGACTTCATATGGCACTCCCAGATCTTCACACAACATAGGGACGTTTACTAGTTCAATTTCTCTAGTTTTCGGACGTCGTGGACGTTTCTTGATGCTTGACTCTAAAACTTCCTATATTTTTTTATAAACATTATCTTAGGCTTCGAAAAAGTGTTTTAAAATTTAGTTCTTCATGTGAGGCTCTAGCTTAGGTCATGAAATTTTGAAGTGTTACATGTTTTCATCAAATTCTGATGTAACACTTTTAGCCCCTCTAATTTATTTCAATTTAATCTGCCAAATATAAAAGGGTGCTAAATGTATTATGTACATGACCCACTAACTATTAACTATATTAATCATGTAACACAAATTTCAACAACTAGATACTCCTAAGTTACCTAATATGTAATGTTCCCATTTAAACTATACCGGAAGAATCAAAATAGTTCTAGTTCTCCAAACGACCTAGCGGGTTGTTACACTAGCATTGTCTATTGGGGTGCCTAATAAAATAAATTATATATATATATATATATATATA
>NC_028646.1:72413575-72415859 GCF_001406875.1 Solanum pennellii | reverse complement strand
ATATATATATATATACACGTATATGTACACTATTTTTGAAATTAATGGGTGCACATGCACCCGTAGGAATACACGTGGGTCCGCCCCTTGTTAGAAACGAATGGGAAGTGATGTATGTGAGAAGGAATTTTTGAATTTTTTAAATACTAGGGTATTAAATTAAAATAATATGTGAATTTGAGTAATTTTTAATTATTATTATTAGGAATAAAATTAACGCGGTTGTAAAAATATTGGATACAAAAGAGAGAATATAAAGTTGTAACACAGATGTGTTGTATGTCATAATTTGAAGTTTTTAGTATTTTTATATTTGTATTGTAGGTAGGAAAAATATATAAAATTAGGCATACGTGGAAACAGGAATGAAGTGGAAAAAAGGAATGTCGCGTTCTCTTCATGCAACAATGTTTAAGCCTGCAGTTTGAATACTAGATCAAAATTTGTCAAACCAATCTCACGCAGAGCCTGTTTTACGCCATAAAGAGATTTCTAAAGAGAACAAACTGCATTTGGTCTTGGAAGAACACACCCGAGTGGTGTTTTCATAAACGCCAATTCTTCAAGATCTCAATGGAGAAACGCATTTTTCACATCGATCTGATTTAAGGTCTAGTCTTTCATTGAAGAAACAACCAATAATGCCCGTAACGTTGTTATCTTAGAAACATGTGCAGAAGTCTTATCATAATCCATCCCCATACTTTGTTTGTACCCTTGAGAAACTAATCGAGCTTTCTAGCAATCAATTGTACCATCTGCTTTGAGTTTAATGTAGTACACCCACTTACATCAAATGAGAACTCCAACTATTAGTTTATCGAAAAATTCTCAAGTAGAAATTTCATTCAATGCACGAAGCTCTTCTAACATTGCCTTTTTTCCAACAAGTTTGTGTAAAAGCATGAGAGTAAGATGTAAGTACATCAACAAAATGTAGCATGTTATTCATGGCATATGATTTACTACATTTCCCTAGAGATTAACCGAGCCGTTCATGATCATGGCAATCTGTTAGACTAGATAGGTGTGGGGGCATAAACTAGATGAAAGGATTTCACTTCGGAAGATGAGGTTGCGTTTGTGGAGTTAATAATCGAAGAACAAGACAGCTGGAGACCATCATTCATAGGCTTCTCTGAAGAATCAGTAGCTACTACATCATCATCAAACATATTTTGGAGCATGTTTAGAATTGTGTTTATAAGAAAATTGACCCTAAAAAAATAACATGTCTAGACACACGAAGCTGGCGACGAGATGAATCATATAATAGATACCCTGTTTTTGTGTCACTGTATCCCACAAAAATACATTGTGTTGCATTTGCTCAATGCTTTTTGTTGTTCATGTGTTTGAAGATGGACAAATAAAAAACAACAAAAAACTTGTTAGTGAGAATAATCAAGATTTTTATGAAATAATTTGAAGTACGGGGTCTCATTACCAATGTCTGGGGAAGTTTTACTATAGTCAAATATACTGAAGTACATACTGCTTCAGTC
This sequence comes from Solanum pennellii, assembly GCF_001406875.1. NCBI lineage: Eukaryota > Viridiplantae > Streptophyta > Magnoliopsida > Solanales > Solanaceae > Solanum > Solanum pennellii. The sequence continues at coordinate 72,414,354 of NC_028646.1, read as the reverse complement.
CAGAAAATCTTAGGCTATTAGATGTTCTTAACAAACCTAATGTATTCTCCAAAACATGTTGATTCTTCGTTTCTGCGACTCCATTTTTTCATGCCTCAAGCCTACACTATGGGGAGGAGTGACACTCGAAGACCGTTGTTAGCATCGAGTGGATCCTTGTCCTGGAATACTTACTCAGCGGAAGACTTAAACACAATAGATAGCTCAAGAAATAACATAAAAGTAATAATTAGCAAAAACGGCAATTAAAGTCTTAATCATTTACAATTTAAATGAAAAGACTCAAGAAACTAACACTATTTGTCTATGAAGTCTCTAAAATAAAGAGGGAAGTTGGGACAGGACCACTAATCATCCTAACTACTGAAAAATTAAAAAAACAATAAATGTATGAGAAAGTTGTCGTCTGGAAGGAATGAAGGATCACAAACTGACTCTGAGTTGCTCACTGGATATACGGTACGTCGAATGCTTATCCTTGTTACCTGCATAAACATCATGATACAATGTAGGCAAACTGTCATCAGTACATCGAATTTACGAGTATGCGAGTTGGAATGCTAAAACAACCTAAGCTTGAAGAGAGTAAGAAGGAGCACTTACCTTTGCTCTTTTAAATTTATGAATAACATAACTTAATATAACCAACTCATTTCAATATAAAGCACTTTAAAAGCAAGTGAAGTATAAAGAAAAGGTGTTTGAAAACATGATGTAAATAGACTGAAGTATGTGTATATACAAATAGATTGAAGTATGCATATATACAAATAGACTTA
>NC_028646.1:72403781-72413179 GCF_001406875.1 Solanum pennellii | reverse complement strand
TATATATATATATATATATATATATATATATATATATATATATATGACATCTGTGGGAGTTTATTTAACCGACAAACAACACTTAAAAGCTATAGTGATGATACAACAATCTACCTCATGCTGGTAGTGCATCCTATACCCGGCCAAAGGTGTAAGACCTATACTACCTAATGGATCTACTAGTCTGCTGAAAAAAGTATTCGTCCAAAAAGTATGACTTTTTTCAACCCATGGTGGCTACATTGTTTTATGGAGATGTGAGTTATCTAATATCTTGCTCATCCCCAATTCAGTGCTCAATACTACTCCCAAAATAAACTGGCTCCTATATTTTAAAAAACATAATTCTTCTGTGATTTGCGATTAGTTCTAAAAAATTTTGCTCAAAGGCTATCTTGGAAATATTAGTTTCCATGATTACTTTGTTTTATAAAGCTAATAATCTTTTGTGAAAACTAGGCGGAAGTATCTATCGAAATCTCGATTTCCATTCTTATTTAAATGTACAAACATTTTAACTTTATTTGCAAATACTTAGGCCCCATATACTTTTGAAGAAATGAACTTCAACTTTAACCTTTTCTATTAATCTTTATTCATTACTTATCTTGAAACTTAAGTCTTAAAAGAATGTTAAGACGTTGTTAAAGAATCTTGAGAACTCTTACAAACTTTTCTTTGACTTGCTCCTTAACTTCTAGACTTGACTTTTCACTTCTTTGACTTTGATCTTAACATTTCTTGTATCGAATTATGGATTTAAGGTTCATGATCTCATGTTGAAAGATTATTTAATCATGTTTAGAAGTACCTTAAAGTTTTAGAATTAACTAGGAAAAGTCGGTATATCACTTAGAAACTAGCTCAAAAAGATGGGGGAAGAATGGAGTGAAATGGCATCATTGGCGCTTTGGAGTTGTGGGGTGCCATGCCCCAAACTTCAGAGTCCAAGTTGGTGTGCTCGGGATGGAGCGTTGCCCGAAGTACCTACATATAGAGATTGTCCTTTGGGGCTATGAGAGGTTCGACACACAAAGGCCTTACCGACACGCGTTCTCAAATTTTTTCCTAAGTTTTCATGTCTAAACCCTCTAAACTTCCATGGTTATTTCCCCAAAGACTTAGGATCATTAGTAAACTCAATACCTAATAGATTTAAATCACAAAAAAAAACTCGGAAACACCAATCAAATCAACAATAGGCATTAAAAACTCAACCAACAAGAATTCAGTAATTTTCTTCAAGAACTTTACTTTTTTATCATTCAACCAACTATAAAAAAATGAATTGAAACAAGTATTGTGTTTGGATTAACTGACCCAACACTAAAACATCTCACATACCCTGATAGATATCAACCCCGACAAATTCCGCTTGCAAAGCTTGACGTTCTTGGAAAATTCTTGACTACTCTCCCTTTGTTTCTTCTCTTCTCTTTTCTCGAAGCCTTATGTGTAATTCGAAATTGTCCAAACAGATCGAAGACTTGATGTTACCCGAATAAACCCTCAAACAAAATAGGAAGTTAATTGGTTAAATTATTAGTTTGCCCTTTCCTAAGTCTGGATTGAGACTTTCCGCAATCCAACAACACAACTTCCAAAAGAAATTACTCACTCATACAACATCGAAATTATTCAAACTCGGCGGCATTGGAAAGATTATTCAAAGATCTTTCCACACCTATTCAAAAGAACCTCTAAATAATCTTGAGATACAACTTATGTCCATTTGAAAATGATCAAAACTCAGTTTCTTACCTAAAAGTTTTCAAGATATTTCTTATTTTTTTTCAAAAGGATTATTTTTAGTTTCATAGATTAATGTTAGCTATGTCAAGTTGCTAGATTTTACAATATATCCCCCTTTGGGATATTCGTCCTCGAATGAAGTTTCTCTTACTAAACTTAGGGTAGGAAAATTAAGTTCAAACTCCCATAAGAAAATACAACCAAACAACATGTTTACTCAAGATTTAATTAGTACTAAAAAGAAAATAATTACATTGGTCTACACTTTCTCATGATTCAAACAGATGCAAATATCTCTTTTTCATGCCCTCCTCAGCCCAAGTAGATTCTTTACCAAATTGGTTCCTCTAAAAGACCTTGACTGAGGATACCTCGTTTGTTCTTAACTTTCGAACTTGGCGATCTATAATCTAAACCGAAATCTCCTCATAAGCCAAGTTATCTTCGATCCCAACATTCTCAGTTTGAATGATCAATGAAGGATCACCCATGCACATTTTCAGTATGCAGATATGAAATACTTTACGAACCACTTGTAAATCTTGTTGTGGCTCCAACTAATAAGCTACATTGTAACTCTCTTGGATATTATACAAGGTCCAATATACTGCGGACAAAGTTTCCCCTTACTACCAAACCTCATAACACCCTTCATTCATGAAACTTTCAGATATACCTAATCATCTACTTCGAACTCTAACTGCCTTCTCCTAACACATGTGAAGGATTTTTGATGACGTTGTGACGTTTTCAATCTCTATTGAATCACCTTCACTTTCTCCATAGCTTGGTGAACTATATATTGTCCTATCAACCCTGCTTCACCAACTTCGAACTACCCAATAGGAGATCAGTATCTTTTTCTATAAAGAGCTTGCTATATAGCCATTTGGATGCTCGAGCAATAACTATTGTGTAGCCAAACTCAATGATAGGTAGGATATCATCCCAACTCCCCTTGAAATCAATCACGCAAGACCTCAACATATCTACTATGGTATGAATTGTGGGATCTGCTTGCCCATCAGTGTGAAAATGAAAATAAGTACTTAAGTTCACCTTTGAACCCAAACCTTTCTTGAAAGATATCTAGAATGTGCAGTTAATTGTGCACCTCTATCTGAAATAATCGAGATCGGGACTCCATGAAGTCTCACCACCTCCTAATTGTATGAATTTGCATAATCCTCTGCCGAATGAATAGTCTTTACCGGCAAAAAGTGGGATGATTTTATCTTTCTATGGACAATCACAAAACTTGAATCATGTTGCGTGCGGGACCTTTGTAACCCTATAATAAAGTCCATGTTAATCATATCCCACCTCCATTCTAAAAGTCCTATGTTCTGGGCCAAACCACCTGGCCTTTGGTGTTCCACTTTCACTTGTTGGCAATTCGGATACTTGGCAACAAATTCAGCAATACTCTTCTTCATAACATTGCCTCAATATACCTCTCTTAAATCTCGGTACATCTTTATTGAACCTGGATGGATGAAATATGTGGAGCTTTGTGCTTCCTCCATGATCCTTTCTTGTATCCCATCCACCATTGGCACACACAACCTACCTTGATACTTCAACACACAATCTCCCCTATGTTCGAAAGCTGATACTCTTTGTTTATGAACATTTGCCTACAAATCAAGCAAAATAGGATCTTAGTCTTGTTTTTCTTTCACCTCTAGTGATGATTCAGACCCATTTGTCACCACTATTCCTCTTTCTGTTTAATCCATAAGTCTGACTCCAAAGCATGCAATTCTATGCAAATAATATGATAGTTGTTTCTTCTCTTCTTCATGATGGGCGGTACTACCCATAGGCAACCTCTTAAGGAATCAACGACCACATTAGCTTATATGGATGGTAATGAATACTCATGTAATAATAATTGAGAAATTATAACCACCTCATATATTTGACATTGAGATCTTTCAGGGTGAACACTTATTGTAAGCTCTTGTGATCAATGAATATATCAACGTGATTACCATGCAAGTAGTGACACAATATTTTGTAAGGAAAAAACTACAACAGCTAACTCTAAGTCAATGGTTGGATAAATTTTTTCATCAACATTCAACTGTGTAGAGGCACAAGCTATAACTTTTACATTCTGCATTAGAACACAACCCAAACGAACTCTTGATGCATCACACTACACTACAAAACATTGAGTACCATCTGGTAAGGTCAAAATAGGGACAGTAGTCAAACTCTGTTTCAATTCTTGAAAGATTTTCTCACAAGCTTCAGACAATTGAAACTTAACTGTCTTCTGAGTCAACTTCATCAAAGGAGATGAGATAGACTAAAACCCCTCAATAAACCTTCTAAAGTAGCAAGCTAAATCCTACTATCTCCTATATCAGTTGGAGACGTGGGTTTAGGCCAACTTTGAACTGCTTCTATCTTTTGGGTATGCACTGTAATTCCATTACTAGAAACTATGTGGCCCAAGAATGTCACAGACTTAAAAAAACTCATAATAGGAGAACTTCACATATAACTCCTTATCTTTCATAGTGTTAAGGACTATCGTAAGGTGACTATCATGATCTTCTTCATTTCTTGAATAAATTAGTATGTCATCAATGAAGACGATAACAAACATATCTCGATACGGTTTGAAGACTCTATTCATAAGATCCATCAATGTTGTAGGCGCATCCTAAAGGAAATCAGCAAAATTTAAAATGTCTATATCTTCTTCTAAAGGTTGTATTTCTATTATCATATTCCCTAACGTTTAACTAAAGCTTGCCTGACCTAAGATCAATTTCGAGAAACATGAAGATACCTGAAGTTAGTCAAAAAGATCATCAATCCTTGGAAGAGGATACTTCTTCTTAATGTTAACCTTGTTCAATTGGTGGTAATCTATAAACATTCTTAGGGAACCATCTTTCGTTCTCACAAATAAGATTGGAGCGCCCAAAGGCTAGACACTTGGTCGAATAAAACCCTTATCTGACAGATATTTCTATTTTTCCTTCAACTCTTTCAACTCTACTGCTGTCATCCAATATGGTGGGATTAAGATAGGACGAGTATCTGGAATGATGTTTATGTCGATGTCTATTTGTATCTGAGGAGGGACTCTGGGTAGATTATCAGGAATGACTTCTAGTAATCAATCTCTTATGGAAGGTGCTGACTGAATAGAAGGTACCTCAACACTTGTGACATTGACTTTGACTAAGTGATAGACACACCTCTTAGAAACTAACTTCCTAGCCTTTAGATTTAAAATGAAACGACCTTTAGGCATTGCTAAATTGCTTTTCCACTCTAAGACTAGATCATTTGGAAACTAAAACTTGACTACTCAAGTTCTACAATCGACTGAGGCATAAGAGGCATGGAGACAATCCATACAAAAGATTAAATCAATGTCGACCATGTATAACTCAATTTAATTGGCCATGGTAATTCTGATTGACAGAAATGGGACCATCACCATAAACTCTCTCTATTAGAATGAATTCGCCAACATGTCTAGAAATAGTTAATGGTTCACTAAGTTTCTCAATAATAATATCAAAGTTCATAGAAACATATGGAGTTACAAAAGATAAAATCCCTTATGGGTATAAAAATGTGTAAAAATTAAAGTCAAAAACTAGAATCATACTTGTGAGAACAAACGGAGAATTCTCATGCTCTTGGAGATTGTTGAGAGCATTCAAGTGGTTCGTTCCCCCGCTAGTATCAAAAGTAACTCCACTAGGTGGAGCCATGTCTGGTGGGGCAACTGATGAAGACATGACTCTATTACCCCCATTACCACTTCCTTGATTATTTTTTGGACACTCTCTCATGAAATTTCCAATCTGAACTCACATGAAACAACTAGTGGAGCCATTATGACAAAAACCGAAGTGGTTTCTACCACACTTAGCGCAGGCAGGAGTCTTTGTACCTCCATACACCACACTACCTTATGAATTTGTAGGTTTAACTTTGGTTGTCTGACCATAGTGCTCACCCTTGTTCTTAGTTTTAGGTACACTAGCAGATGATGGAGCAGGAACCTTTTGTTTCTATTAGAAGGATGATAGGTTGGCATTACTCTTCCACTACTCGAACTCATTCCTTGTCTTAAATGTCTTGTTCCCGAACTCCTTTCTGTCTCTTAGTTATTCCTCTTATACCATCTCCACGTATATCATAAACCTCGAAGTGTCCATGTCCCCAATAATCATTGTCTCCCAACCCTCTTTGCTTGAAGAACGACTCAATCAAGCAACAAACAAAATCATCCTACTCCTTATGTCATTAATTATTTCAGGAGCATAGCAAGATAGTTGGCTGAACTACAGCCATACTCATGCACACTTATGGAATCATGTTTGAGTGTAAGAAACTCTCGTACATAGAGTTTTTCAATTCCTGGGGAAATAAATGCCCCAAGAAAGCTTATTCAAAACAAGCCCAAACTCGGATATGATGCATCCTCAACTCTTCCCTCCTTCCACTAATTATACGAGGTTGTGGCAACATTTTTCAGTTGATATGCTGGTAGCTCAACTCTCTCAACTTACCAAACATGCATAACATTGCATACATTCTTAAGTTACTCAATTAAATTCTCAACATGCTCAATAGTGCTTGAACCAGTGAAACTTAGGGGGTTGATCCTCAAGAACACACAAATCCTTGAAGTGTCACCCTTTCTTGTCGAGCTCCAAGTTATTTCCCAACTTGATTAGTCATCGCTTGTCTTAAGATCGTAATATCCTTACAGAACTTCAAGGTCGTAACTTCCTCTTGAGGTTGCACTTCTGGTGCATTGGGTAACTCTAGTTCCTTTACATTCCTTCAACCTGGAGGACCTCTTGCTTCCCTTCATAGAGGCAAGATTATTTGAAACAAATGCAAGCACAAATTATGTAGAAACTTTTAAATATAACCTCTAACGCACAAAAAGAGTATGAAAGAAGTGTGAAATTTCATCAATATTCCAGCCTCTAATTATTGATGTGGTGTGCTTTACACCGATAATTAGAACTCTACAGACACGACTTCATAGATTCCCTAGGACTCTTGAACTCAGTGCTCTAACACCAAGTTTGTCACTCTCCGAGCATGAACCCTGGGCGAACTTGAACTTGAAGACCATTGTTGGCCTTGAGCATACCGTTGGCCTGGCTTACTTACTCAGTGGAAGACTTAAATGTAAGAGTTAACTCAAGAAATAACTTAAAAGTAACACTTAGTAAAAATCGCAATTCAAGTCTTAATCGTTTACAAGTGAAAGTAAAAGAGTAAAGAAAATAATAACATATGTCTATGAAGAGTCTAAAATAAACAGGAATTTTGAGACAGGACCCCAATGATCCTTACAACTGAAAACTAAAAAATAATCAATGTATGATAAAGATGTCCTCTATAATGAAGGGAGGTTCACCAACTAACTCTGAGATGCTCACTGGATATACGGTACGTCGAATGCTTATCCTTGTTACATTCATCTTCATCATGATACGATGCAGGACAACTAGAATTAGTACATTAAATGTACGAGTATGCGAGTTGGAATGATAAAACAACTTAAGATTGAAGAGAATAAGAAGGAACACATACATTGGCTCTGCTCAACTTATGAATAACATAACTTAATATAAGTAACGTATTTGAAATAAAGCAATTTAAAAGCAAGTTCAATATAAAAAAAAGTTGTTTGAAACATGATGTTAACTCTGAATTTATACAACGATACATTTAACTCTATGATGTACTTAAAATACAAATAAACTGATGTATACATATATAAACGCATTTAACTTTGTTGGAGTTTCTCTAACTTACATACATCACTTAAGAATTATAGTGATGATACGACGATGTACCTCAGGCTGCCAGCGCATCCTATACCTGGCAAACGGTATAACACCTGAACTGCCGATTAAAAATCCACTAGTCTACTCTGAAAAGGGTTCATCTAAAAAGTATGACCCAATTCTACCCATGTTAGATACATGGTTTTAGGGAGATGTGAGTTATGTGAACTCATGCCCGTCCCCAAATAGATGCTCCATAATACTCCCAAAATATATTGCTCTTGTGTTTTTAAAGCATACTTCTTCTATCTATCTTGGAAATCTTTGTTTCCCTGCTTGCTTCGTTTTCTAAAGCTATTACTCTTTTTAGAAAACTACCCCCAAGGTTCTTTAGAAATCTGAGTTTCCATTCTTATTTAAATCTGAAAACATTTTAACTCTCTTTCGGAATACTTGGACCCCATATACTTTAGAAGAAATGAACTTTAACTTTACAGTTTGCTCTTTACTCTTTACTTTTTACTTAGTTTGAAACTTGAGTATTAAAACAAAATTAAAATGTTGTTAAAGACCCATGAGAACCCTTAAGAACTTTTCTTTGACTTGCTCCTTATCTTCTAGATTTTACTCTTAACTTCTTTGACTTTGATCTTAGATTTCCTTGAATTGGATTATGGATTCAAGGTTCACGATCTCATGATGTTTATATATTCCTTAGAGTGTAAGAATCAACTACTAAACATATGTACAATACTTAGAAACTAGCTCAAAAAGATGGGGAAGAATGGGGTAAACTGGGTCCTTGGTTCTTTAAGAGGCATAGGGCGCCCGGCCTAAAACTTCAGAGGACACGTTGTGACTCTTCAGCTTGTGCCGCTCCCTGAGGCCCTACGGGGAGATATTGTTTTGTGGGGCTATGGGATGCGTGATGCCCTAAGTCCATAGGGACATGCCTTCTCGACTCTTCTCCTCAATTTTTCATCTCTAAACCTTATAAACTTCCATGGTTCTTTCCTAAAGAACGTAGGATTATTAGTACCCTCAATACCCAATAAATTTAACTTGAAAATCAACCCGGAACCACCAATCAAATTAACAATAGGCATCCAACAACTCAACAAACAAGAATTCAACAATGTTCTTCAAGAACTTTGCTTTTTGTAATTCTACCAACTTGAAAATCTATTAATTGAAACAAGTTTGGTGTATGGGTGAACTAAATCAACACTAAAATATCTCACATACGTTGATAGCGATAATCCCCGATAAATTCCACTCTCAAAGCTCGACGTTCTTGGCAAATACTTGACTTCTCTCTGTTTCTTTCTTTTTTACTCTCTTCTCATATCCTAACTTATATAATATTTGTTTTTACCCCCAATAAACCCCTAAAACGAAATAGTAAATTAATTTCCTAAAATATTCGTTTGCCCTTCCCTAAATCCGGATTGAGACTTTTCTCAATCAAACAACCCAACTTTCGAAAGGCATAACTCAGTCATACGATATCAGTCACGACCCAAAACCGAGCCGCGACTGGCACCCATACTTACCCTCCTATGTGAGCGAACCAACCAATCTAAACCTTAACATTTCAATTAAATATCAACAGAAAGTAATGCGGAAGGCTTAAAATCATTAATAAAAAGACAATTCAATAACTTCTAAAATTCAACATCTATTATTCCCCAAAATATGGAAGTCATCACCACAAGAACATCTATGATCAAATTACTAAACTAAGAGTATTCTAAGAAGCTAAAATAAACAAAAGCTAGTCCATGCCGGAACTTCAAGGCATCAAGACATGAGGAAGAAGATCCAGTCCAAGCTAGAAGCATTAGCTCACCCTGAAATCCG